>NC_134829.1:528536-590027 GCF_004210375.1 Tachypleus tridentatus | reverse complement strand
TTTCTCTTTCCCACAGAACTGTACGTAAAGAGAGAGACACCAAGTTAGCTTCTCTTTCCCACACAACTGTACAAAGAGAGAGACGCTAAAGTTAGCTTTCTTTCCTACAGAACTGTACGTAAAGAGAGAGACGCCAAAGTTAGTTTCTCTTTCCTACAGAACTAAGACAAAGAGAGAGAGCTACAAGTTAGCTTCTCCTTCCTACAGAACTGTACGTGAAGAGAGAGAGACGCCAACTTCTCTTCCCAAGATCCCGACGTAGAGAGACGCCAGTCCCAAAGAACTGACCGTGTCGTGAAGAGAGAGATCGCTAGTTAGCTTTCCTACATAATTGTAATACCACAGTGTAAAGAGAGAGACGCCAGTTAGCTTTCTCTCCCACAGAACTGTAATGTAAAGAGAGAGACGCTGGCTAAGCCAGCTTCTTCTCTTTCCTACAGAACTGTAATGTAAAGAGAGAGAGACGCTACAAGTTAGCTTCTTTCTCTTCCCACAGACCCACACGTAAGAGAGAGACGCCACAAGTTAGCTTTCTCTTCCCTACAGAACAGTACACGTAAAGAGAGAGACGCTGGCTAAAGTTAGCTTCTCTTCCTACAGAATTCCCACAATGTAAAGAGAGAGACGCATACAAGTTAGCTTTCTTTCCTACAAAACTGTAATGTGAAGAGAGAGACGCTACACGTTAGCTTTCTTCCTTACATAACTGTATATGCAAAGCGAGAGAGATCGCCACAAGTTAGCTTTCTCTTACAGAACTGTAATGTAAAGAGAGAGACGCTACAAGTTAGCTTTCTCTTTCCTACAGAACTGTACGTAAAGAGAGAGACGCTACAAGTTAGCTCTCTCTTTCCTACAATAATCAGTAATGTAAAGAGAGAGAGACGCCAAAGTTAGCTTTCTCTTCCTACAGAACTCAATCGCAAAGAGAGAGAGACGCTACAAGTTAGCTTCTCTCTTCCCACATAACAGTATACGTAAAGAGAGAGACGCTGTTAGTTAGCTCTTCTCTTCCTACAGAACTGTAATGTAAAGAGAGAGACGCTGCAAAGTTAGCCTTCTCTCTTCCCACATACATGTATCGTAAAGAGAGAGACGCCATAAGTTAGCTTTCTCTTCCCTAGAGACACTGTGTAGTACGTAAAGAGAGAGACGCTACAAGTTAGCTTCTCTTCATACACCATTGTAATAATGTAAAGAGAGAGAGAGACACTACAGTTAGCTTTCTCTTTCTCACACAATTGTACAAAGAGAGAGACACTACAAGTTAGCTTTCTCTTCCCACATAACAATGTGAAGAGAGAGAGACGCCAAGTTATTTCTTCCCTACAGAACTGTAACGTAAAGAGAGACGCTGAGTTAGCTTTCTCTTTCCTACAGAACTGTACGTAAAGAGAGAGACGCTACAAGTTAGCTTTCTCTTCCTACAGAACTGTAATGTAAAGAGAGAGACGCTACAAGTTAGCTTTCTCTTCCTACACAACTGTACGTGAAGAGAGAGACGCCCAATAAAGCTATTTTCTCTCCTACATAACTGTAATGTAAAGAGAGAGACGCTATTAAAGTTAGCTTTCTCTTCCTACACAACTGTAATGCAAAAGAGAGAGACGCTACAGTTAGCTTTCTCTCTTCCCACAGAACTGTAATGTAAAAGAGAGAGACACGCTACAAAGTTAGCTTCTCTTCCTACAGAACTGTACAATGTAAAGAGAGAGACGCTACAGTTAGCTTCTCTTCCTACAGAACTGTACGTAAAGAGAGAGACACTTAAAGGCTTTCTCTTCCTCCTACATAACTGTACTGTAAAGAGAGAGACACCACTAGTTAGCTTTCTCTTCCTACAGAACTGTAATGTAAAGAGAGACACTACTAGTTAGCTTTCTCTTCCTACACAACTGTACGTAAAGAGAGAGACACTACAGTTAGCTTTCTTTCCCACAGAACCAGTAACGTAAAGAGAGAGACACTACAGTTAGCTTTCTCTTCCCACAGTGAACTGTAATGTAAAGAGAGAGACACCTACAGTTAGCTTTCTCTTTCCTACATAACTGTACGTAAAGAGAGAGACGCTAGTTAGCTTTCTCTCTTCTCAGAATTGTACTTCCTACAGAGATTCATGTAATAACTGTACGTAAAGAGAGAGACACTACAGTTAGCTTTCTCTTCCTACAGAATTGTAACGTAAAGAGAGAGACACTACAAGTTAGCTTTCTCTCTTCCCACAACAACTGTACGTAAAGAGAGAGACACTACAAGTTAGCTTTCTCTTCTCGTACACAACTGTACGTAAAGAGAGAGACACTACAAGTTAGCTTTCTTTCTCTGTACAATAACAACTGTACGTAAAGAGAGAGACGTCACAAGTTAGCTTTCTCTTTCCTACATAACTGTAATGTAAGTAGAGAGACACTACAAGATAACATATTATTTTTTCCCCTCAGTTATCTTTCGAGAGTCACCTTCATCTGTGTAAGTGACTAGTGACTAGTGAATATAAATTCAGTCACATGCAGTTAATTTGAAAGAGAATGTTTAAGATCGAGGGACGTTCAAAGAGTCTGTGTTTCAATAAGAACCATTATAAAATAACCTGTTATAAGTTATAAAACAATCTGTTATAAGTTATAAAACAATCTGTTATAAGTTATAAAACAACCTGTTATAAGTTATAAAACAATCTGTTATAAGTTATAAAACAACCTGTTATAAGTTATAAAACAAACTGTTATAAGTTATAAAACAACCTGTTATAAGTTATAAAACAATCTGTTATAAGTTATAAAACAACCTGTTATAAGTTATAAAACAACCTGTTATAAGTTATAAAACAACCTGTTATAAGTTATAAAACAATTTGTTATAAGTTATGAAACAATCTGTTATAAGTTATAAAACAACCTGTTATCCGGAACACACCTGTTCCCTCGTCACTTCAGAGGATCAGTTTTAAATCTGAACACTTATAACGCCAAAAGTCGGGTTTCAATATCAGCTGTGGGCAAAGCACAGGTAGTCCTTACTTAGCTTTGTTCTCAAAGCACAGGTAGTCCTAACTTAGCTTTGTTCTCAACAACCTAAACAAATAAACCTCTATAAGTGCAGAACTTTGTATTACTTGTCTTAGAGATAGATAAACCTGTTAACCAACTTGTTAGAATAGTAAGTTTTTGTAGAATTTCTTTTAATTGTAGACTTGATTCAGGTAAGTTAACGTTAATTAACACTTTACAAGTAAATGTTTCAGACATAACGACTGAAACTAAATGAAGAAAACTACAAACAAACAAAGAGATTTTAATGAATTACCTTTTGATGAGATATTCTCGAAACGTTTTGTAATTTGCATATTTTATTACTCAAAATTTCGCCAGATGTATGAAACGCAACTCTGAAGAGATGACATTCACTGAATACAACTTTAACGTTTCGGATGAATTTTTCTCCACGTGTCTGACATCTCACGTTTCGAGTACAAAAATCCGTCATGAAATATGCGCAGTTTGACGTTTCTCTATTTATTTTAAAATAGAATAACAATGCTTTGTTCGTGCGTCTTGTTATTCATCAACAGGTGGACAAGAAACAACAGAAGATAGTGCACGTTTACAATGATGACGAAATCTGAATGTTTAATAACAATACATCTGACTGATAGGAGAAAGGGTAGCCTTATATTAATCTAGATGGATTGTTCAGTGAAACATTATTTGAGATTTTAAACTACTACGTTTTAGGCCTATTGTTAGTGGCTTTAATACTACTGTAAAACGTTTCGTCCTGGAAATAATTAAGAAAAGATCGTAAAGAGAAGTTCTTTGGAAGCACGTTATCTTGTTCGGCACAGCGAACACCAGCTCGTGGTGCGTGACGTGTGCTCAGGTTAATTGTACCTTAGATCGGCAACAACTACAGGCGTCCGATAAACCGCCTCGTGCAGAGATATTCATTTTCCACGTCCTTTGGCAGTCTGCAGTTACTGGGCGTTGGAGAAATTGTAAGTGTTTGCTATTTTATATTATGTAAACACAAATTCCAGGAACTAAGTTGTGGACTCGCAATAAACCACACGTGTTTTCACTATAGTTTGTCTGAGCTATTGATCGTCTATTTACTACGTTGACTCAGGTTATGTGTACAGAAAGATTTACGACGAACCACAAAAATACGTACAGGAAATCTTCTACGCTCTTGACGTTTGTGTATTTTTTGTGTTTTAAGCACAAAGCTGCACAACGAGCGACCTGTGTTGTGCTTATCACGGGTATCGAAACCTGGTATTTTGCGATATAAGCCTGCTGACTGACCACTAAGCCACTGAGGTTCTCTTAATGTTGGAAAACGATTATTTACGGACTAATCAACGTGAAGGAAGTCATTATAACGATTAAGAGGGTGGAGTATTTGTGTGTTATTGAGCATAAAGCCACACAATGGGCTGTCAGTGCTGTGCCCATCGCAGATATCTGAGCCCAATCCTAGTTTTATGGCAATAGGCCGTCAGATTTACTGCTGAATTATGGGAGGGGAAAGTGGAAGGTCGTGTTCTGTGCATACCGTTTCGGTGTTTCAGTAAAATTACTAAACAATATGTTTTTCGTGTTGCACAAGTGTGTCTTGGAATAATTTCAAACGTAGCAAGGAATATTATAATTTATATATTCTATAAGTATGAAGAATATTTATACATATATCATAATAATCGTAATAATATCATCTTAATATCATATTTTATTCTTACGTACAGTTAGTATGAGACGCGAACACCATGGTATAGTTACACAGTATACTTGGGCCGTGATTATAAAAACGTCACTCAAGATAAAACAAAAACGGTTCCAATCATGACGCAGAACACGACACTAAGTCGTGAGGAATGACAACACTGTCCCATGGTAATGAATGCGCGTGCACAGTTCAAGATATGCAGAGTTAAATCGATATTCCAGCTTCGACATTAGAAAATAATACAAGACATTAAATATTTACGGTAAGATCGGATATCAGTTCTTGTTATGGTCAGTAGCCTATACTGTTGGATATCAACCTTTGTTATGGTCAGTGGTCTACACTGTTGGATATCAACCTTTGTTATGGTCAGTGGTCTACACTGTGGGATATCAACCTTTGTTATGGTCAGTAGTTTATACTGTAGGATATCAACCTTTGTTATGGTCAGTAGCCTATACTGTGGGATATCAAGCTTTATGGTCAGTAGTCTACACTGTGGGATATCAACCTTTGTTATAGTCAGTAGTCTATACTGTGGGATATCAAGCTTTATGGTCAGTAGCATATACTGTTGGATATCAACCTTTGTTATGGTCAGTAGTCTACACTGTGGGATATCAACCTTTGTTATAGTCAGTAGTCTATACTGTGGGATATCAAGCTTTATGGTCAGTAGCATATACGATCACCTATGTTTAATTACTAATTAGTTATGTACATACTAATACACAACTAATTTAAAATGTAAATTCTTTTAAAATATACCACTGTGAGAAAACTAAAACAATTAAAAGGAAACCTGTACTGACACTCGTTAGTATGAACCCGCGACCCTCAGATTACGAGTCGAGCGTATTAACATGCTATTCACTGACGAAAACCCCCAAAAAACAAGTGTGATTCTAGATCTCCTGACATTAGTGACTCTGGTACGTTACACATGAACTTACATATCAAAATGAGACCATCTACCAAGACTGAATCATTCAGAAAAAAACACGTCCTTTCACGTTTGGTGTTAAAAAGGGTTATTTTGTTTATTTCACAAATTTTCTCTCACAACTACCTAAGTGGAGTTTACGAATATCTGTTTCTAATTAAAAACTGAAAGTCAACAGGGAAAGCAACTAGTAAACAGTGAGCTACTCTTAGCTGACCTGATATGGGATTTGACTGTAACTCTTGTAACCATGAAAATGCGTAGACTGTCAACGGGCTGCGAACCACGAATTCTCATATGTACAGCTCGTCACATTTAAAGGGACCGTTGAAGTTTAACAGCGTTAGATATTGCTATAGTTGTTTCTTAGAGTTATGGAACTTAGAGTCCTGTTTCGTAGAGTTATGGAACTTAGCGTCCTATTTCGTAGAGTTATGGAACTCCGTGAATTATTAATACACTGATAAACACCTACCTACCTCCAAACCCAATGAAAAGCGTGCATTTATTTCAATAGAAGGATACAATACGTTATGTGTGCATTTGAAAATGTGACACCATCTTCAGTACGAAGTAACATTTGTACAGTTGCTGCTGTTTGTAATTAAACATGAAGCTACACAGTGAGATATCTGGGTATCAAAACCCGGTTTCTAGCAGTGCAACTCTAGATAAATACCGCTGTGCGACAGGGAGGCCACGTATACAATCGTTTTAATGAACCCAAGTACATTACTTATCCAAAATCTTGGATCGTTTTGAATTTCTCACAAAGCTACACGAGAGCCACCTGCACTAGTCGTCCCTAATTTAGTAGTGAAAGACTAGAAGGAAGGCAGCTAGTCATCACCAACCGCTGTCAACTCTTGGGCTACTCTTTTACCAACGAATAGTAGGATTCACCATAACTTTATAATACCCCAACGGCTGAAAGGGCGAGCATGTTTGGTGTTACGGGGAGTCGAACCCGCGACCTTAAGATTGCGAGTCGATAGCCCTAACCACTTGGCTATGCCGTGCCTCAAGATTTTGGAACGGTAGCAAATGACACGAAAGGATGTAGGAAGAAAGAACTGCGTAAACTGCTGCACGTGACAAAATTAGGAAGAACTTATAACGTGTCTAATAATAATTACTGTTCATATTTCATAGAGAAATACGGGACTAGTTGAAAACCAAACACGAACATTCTCTACGAGACACTGGTACAAGCTCCTAATTCTAAGTCATAAGTGATATCACGTTTTTGGCTTTAAACACGAGATCAGCGACGTAATAGTTTTGTTTTACTTCAACATGTACCAATACTTCAGTTGATTAACAACTGAAGCTTGAATCCATATATTTTGTAATCAGTGTTATAACTGGTCGGTTATACAAGCAAAATGGTATCACTCCGTAATATAAACACCTTTTGTCTCAATACATTCTTTATACCAATTATGTTATTGTTTCTGTGGTTACTCGCGTGCATATTCCAATCACAACTCAACTTCAAATACACAATGGTGAAGTTTAAATCCAACATTTTTAGATGATTTTTGTTTTGGTTTTCGTATCATCGCTCAATAACTTCTCGCCACGTCCGTCTACTTTGTTGGGACACTAGGCACTAGTGCTACTAATGTTAATCCATATTTTCTGGTCCTGGAATTGTGATTGTCAAGTGATTCTGTTGTAATACCTCGATTACTGACACTCTAACACATTGTTTGTATTGAATGAGTAGAGTGACTGCGCATGCCCGAACAGTTTTCTGACAACCACTTTTACATATCTCACAATATTTTTATGTCATTTTTGGGTTTCGTTTTCACTTTGTTCTTTAAGCACTGTGATAAGATCGAGTTTTAAATGTACTTTTCATTCTCTATTAGGCTTAACTACAAACAAAATAAAAAATTCAATCCATATCCTGTAAGGCTTAATTACTTCCGAATTTATGCTTTCTGTTCAGTTTGAAAAATTAAACCGAAAAGACAAAGTTTAGTTTATACATAACTGAGACTACTAGAGTTTTGTCTCTTTAGAACTCAGTTTCATTTACTATTCTATCTCGTATCTTCTGAAGTTTTGAGTTTATACAAATTCTGATTATATTTGTATATAAAACGACGTTTTAGGTGGCAATTGTCCAGTATGTACAATAGAAATGAGTAAACTGAGTGATTCAATATATCAGTAGAGAACGGAGGTTATTTCTTTCAAAGCTATACGAGGGCTAAGTGTTAACACCATCCATCGTTTATTATAGGGCCACTCTTGTTTAGTCAAATAATAGAATTTAACTGTCACTCCTATAACGCATCCTCGATCTCAGAGTAAGAAACCCGTATTTGCGACAACGGGACTCGAACTTTGCATTCTGGGATATTCACTTCAGGCACACTAACAACTAGTCGGTGAAAGAAACAATACAAAGAGAACATTTGAAATATAATTAGATAGTGTTGTTTTTTTCTTTCTTGTCATAAATCGTATAATATGCACGTTTGATTTCAAATTATTCAAAATCTTCGTAGCGTAGCTACAAAGCGAAGTCGTATATATTCCTTTAGGTTATCGACGAATATCGAAACTAGGATTCTTAGATTGGAGCTCACTGATAGTTTTATAATCAAATACCCAACACGTCGTTACTTGGTGATCAATTGTTTCACGTGCCAACGTTGATATAATTGATTTGATTTTGTCATCTTGAAAAAGGTTTAAAACTGGTTCTAGCTAGAGACAGAAACAAAAAAATCGATATTAATACGTTTTTAATGTCTCGTATCAAAAGGGTAACAAAATGAGTTTTGATAACGTAGTGAAATGAAATACTGATTATTAAATGAACCACTAAGAAATATTTCCATTCGGTGTAAAAATTAAAGAAAGTTAAGGTAAGCATTGAAGTGAATGAAATTTTTATTAAACAAGCCATCTTCAACGTGTTTTATACTAGCCATCTTCAACGTGTTTTATACTAGCCATCTTCAACGTGTTTTGTACTAGCCATCTTCAACGTGTTTTATACTAGTCATCTTCAACGTGTTTTATACTAGCCATCTTCAACGTGTTTTATACTAGCCATCTTCAACGTGTTTTATACTAGCCATCTTCAACGTGTTTTATATTAGTCATCTTCAACGTGTTTTATATTAGCCATCTTTAACGTGTTTTATACTAGCCATCTTAAACGTGTTTTATACTAGCCATCTTCAACGTGTTTTATACTAGCCATCTTCAACGTGTTTTATACTAGCCATCTTCAACGTGTTTTATACTAGTCATCTTCAACGTGTTTTATATTAGCCATCTTCAACGTGTTTTATATTAGCCATCTTCAACGTGTTTTATACTAACCATCTTCAACGTGTTTTATACTAGTCATCTTCAACGTGTTTTATACTAGCCATCTTCAACGTGTTTTATACTAGCCATATTCAACGTGTTTTATACTAGTCATCTTCAACGTGTTTTTATACTAGCCATATTCAACGTGTTTTATACTAGCCATCTTCAACGTGTTTTATACTAGCCATATTCAACGTCTTTTATACTAGCCATATTCAACGTCTTTTTATACTAGCCATCTTCAACGTGTGTTATTTTTTAGCCATCTTCAACGTCATTTATACTAGCCATATTCAACGTGTTTTATACTAGTCATCTTCAACGTGTTTTATGCTAGCCATCTTCAACGTGTTTTATACTAGCCATCTTCAACGTGTTTTATATTAGCCATCTTCAACGTGTTTTATACTAGTCATCTTCAACGTGTTTTATATTAGTCATCTTCAACGTGTTTTATACTAGCCATCTTCAACGTGTTTTATACTAGTCATCTTAAACGTGTTTTATATTAGCCATCTTCAACGTATTTTATACTAGCCATCTTCAACGTGTTTTTATACTAGCCATCTTCAACGTGTTTTATACTAGTCATCTTCAACGTGTTTTATATTAGCCATCTTCAACGTATTTTATACTAGCCATCTTCAACGTGTTTTATATTAGTCATCTTCAACGTGTTTTATACTAGCCATCTTTAAGTTGCGTGTGATGGCTGGAAACGTTGCTAACCTTGAAGGTTAAATGGATTGCAAGGAGTATCATACACCTATATCATACACCTGTTATTATACAGCTGTTATCATACACCTGTTATTATTACACCACCATTACAGGCTATACACGTTGTTTAAGTTATCATACATATTTTCTTGGAGACCTGGCCAACTTTACAGGCTATACACGTTGTTTGGGTTATCATACACCTGTTTGGAGACCTGAACAACATTACAGGCTATACACGTTGTTTTGGTTATCATACACCTATTTGGAGGCCTGGACAACATTACAGGATATACACGTTGTTTGGTTATCATACACCTGTTTGGAGACCTGAACAACATTACAGGCTATACACGTTTTTGGTTATCATACATATTTCTGGAGACCTGAGTCTATAGAAGTTGTGGTTTACTTTTCTTGATTTTCTGCAAATGGCTTCACTTGGTCGTCCGAGTTCTATTGGAGGAAGAAAAGTTAAAACCATCGTAAATAAAACCTCTCACCAATGGTTGAGTTTATGGATGACCTTACTTGATAGTTGACAGCTAAAATAACCTGAGACTTCGAAGTCTTCATAGTATGACATTTATAGGAATATGAAACTTGTATTATCTACAAGTTTGTTGACAGTGAAAGTTTGTCCTGCTTATTGTAGTTTTAAACTGAATTTGAACTTTTTCCACGTTACGATGTAGAACTCAAATATGACATTATTCTGTAACAAAATACCAGAAGAAATGTTAGTTGGCCTCTGATTTGATGGAGTTACGACACGAGTTTAATACGTAAGAAAACAACATGTCGGAAGAGGTGACCACAACAAGTTCATACGTTTTAATTCGATCGATATTAAGTAAACGTTTTGTACTGAACTAAATATGTTAAAATACATATAGCTTTGAAAATGTGTGGACATTGTGTAATCACCAGGACATTTGAGGTCCCCTAAGATATATACATAGTGTAATCACCAGGACATTTCAGGTCCCCTAAGAGATATACATCGTGTAATCACCAGGACATTTCAGGTCCCCTAAGACATATATACATAGTGTAATCACCAGGACATTTCAGGTCCCCTAAGATATATACATAGTGTAATCACCAGGACATTTCAGATCCCCTAAGATATATATACATAGTATAATCACCAGGACATTTCAGGTCCCCTAAGATATATACATAGTGTAATCACCAGGACATTTCAGATCCCCTAGGACATATATACATAGTGTGTACCAAGACATTTCAGGTCCCCTAAGATATATACATAGTGTAATCACCAGGACATTTCAGGTCCCCTAAGAGATATACATAGTGTAATCACCAGGACATTTCAGGTCCCCTAAGATATATACATAGTGTAATCACAGGACATTTCAGATCCCTAACACATGTACATAGTATAATCACCAGGACATTTCAGGTCCCCTAAGATATATACATAGTGTAATCACCAGGACATTTCAGGTCCCCTAAGAGATATATACATAGTGTAATCACCAGGACATTTCAGGTCCCCAAGATATATACATACATAGTGTAATCACCAGGACATTTTCAGATCCCCTAACACATGTACATAGTATAATCACCAGGACATTTCAGGTCCCTAAGATATACATAGTGTAATCACCAGACATTTCAGGTCCTAAGAGATATACATAGTGTAATCACCAGGACATTTCAGGTCCCCTAGGACATATACAAGTGTAATCACCAGGACATTTTGGTCCCCTAAGATATATACATAGTGTAATCACCAGGACATTTCAGGTCCCCAAGAGATATACATAGTGTAATCACCAGGACATTTCAGGTCCCCTAAGATACATAGTGTGTAATCACCAGGACATTTCAGAATCTCTAAGATATTTACATAGTATAATCACCAGGACATTTCAGGTCCCCTAAGATATATACATAGTGTAATCACCAGGACATTTCAGGTCCCCAACACATATACATAGTATAATCACCAGGACATTTCAGGTCCCCTAAGATATATACATAGTGTAATCACCAGGACATTTCAGGTCCCCTAAGAATATATACATAGTGTAATCACCAGGACATTTTCAGGTCCCCAAGATATATACATATGTAATCACCAGGACATTTCAGGTCTCCTAAGATATATACATAGTGTAATCACAGGACATTTCTGTCCCCTAAGATAAATACATCGTACAGTTTTTCTATATTCACAGTTCATTATGTAAATACATATAGGCTATTGGTGACAATCAATCAATGCATTAGTCCCAAGACTATAGATAAGATGATGGCATGAACTACTGTAATACACAATCATTCACACAGCCATTAATCTACTATTGTAGTCTGTACAATTCACATAACCCATAAGATAAAACAATGAGAGAAGGATGTTTTGAAAACGAAAGTTAAACAAAGTGTTAATTAGCGGGCTTCTTCTGACTGTATCTTTCAAATCACGAGCTCAGCGCATTGTTAACATCAGTAGAAACAGACGACCGTAAGAATTCCAAAGTCAGAGTTAACAGTTGCTTTTCAAGAACAAAAAACTGCAAGAAATCATCCCACACTTATAATGAAGATTTACATCACGTAAACGTTCTAACATTCCACAGATTATATAAAAGGTAATTCTGTTTCTTGCACAATAAAGTATCTTTGGAATAATAAACAGTAGAGAACTAAGAACATCAACACCAACAAAAAAACCATTGGAATTACCGTTTGTCACACACCGAATAATAAAGTCTAGTATTTCATTTCTTTGAACTGAGGATCGAAAGTTGTTCACTGGAACATCTCTTAACATGTTCAGATTTATTACATACACATTGTTTACACCACCATATTTCTAGTTCCTGTTCAAGTCCACACCTACCCATTTCTCAGTTCCTGTTCAGTGTAATACACCTATCATATTTCTCAGTTCCTGTTAAGTCTACGCCACCATATTTCTCTCCTGTTCAGTATTGTTCAGCCTATGTCTCTAGTTCCTGTTCAGTGTAATTCAATATACCTCAAGTAGTTCTGTTCAGTCTACACCATCATATTTCTCAGTTCCTGTTCATTCTTAACCACCATTTTCTCAGTTCATGTTCAGTGTATTCATCATATTTCAGTTCCTGTTCAGTACACTAAAATTCATATTTCTCGGTTCCTTGTTCAAGTCTACGCCACCATATTTTTTGTTCCTGTTCAGTTTACACCATCAACGTTCTAAGTCCTCACAGTGTAATAATAACCATATTTTTCTTTCTTGTTTAAAGTATCTTCATCATTTCAAGTTCCTGTCTAGTACACCATCTATTTCTCACATAAAACTGTTCAAGTCTGTTGTCCATCATATTTTTCTAGTATTTCCTGTTCAGTCTACACCACCATATTTCTCCGTTCCCAACATGTACAGATTATTACTACACATTAATTCTTCACCACCATATTTCTCAGATCCTGTTCAGTGAACACCATCATATTTTCAGTTTGTTCAGTGTACACCACCATATTTCTCAGTTCCTGTTTGTACACCATCATATTTCTCAGTTCCTGTTCAGTGTACACCATCATATTTCTGTTCCTGTTCAGTGTACACCATCATATTTCTCAGTTCCTGTTCAGTGTACACCACCATATTTCTCAGTTCCTGTTCAGTGTACACCACCATATTCTCTCAGTTCCTGTTCAGTGTACACCATCATATTTCTCAGTTCCTGTTCAGTGTACACCACCATATTTCTTTCAGTTCCTGTTCAGTGTACACCATTATATTTTTCTCAGTTCCTGTTCAGTCTACACCACCATATTTCTCAGTTCCTGTTCAGTGTACACCATCATATTTCTCAGTTCCTGTTCAGTGTACACCACCATATTTTCTTGTGTTCTGTTTAGTGTACACCACCATATTTTTCAGTTCTGTTTTCAGTGTACACCATCATATTTCTCAGTTCCTGTTCCGTCTACACCACCATATTTCTCAGTTCATGTTCAGTGTACACCACCATATTTCTCAGTTCCTGTTCAGTGTACACCACCATATTTCTCAGTTCCTGTTCAGTGTACACCACCATATTTCTCAGTTCCTGTTCAGTGTACACCACCATATTTCTCAGTTCCTGTTCAGTCTACACCATGATACACCTCAAACACCACCTTGTTTCCCAGATGAGCTATTATCTTAACATTGCAGCTGTTCCAAATCTAAAAATAAAATTGTAAGTTTAAGTCTTCAACTGTTTGTAATGAAAAACTGTGTTTTTATGTTCTGGTCTGTGCTTGTGTAATTAGCAACACTTTTAACTTTAAAAATACATTAGCTAATTCAAAGCCGTTTAACAGACGTCATTAATTCAAATGTTTCTTCGTTAGACGGCGTGAATAATTTCGTGATTAATCGCAAGAAAAACTTGCTTTAAAAACGATAAATTGTATACATTACCATTTTACATAGAACCGAAATAGTTGTTTATTTAGTATCAAACAACTATAGTAAATACGGTATGATTATACGCATAAGAATTGCTAGGTACTATAAAAGAAACACGTTAATTCACTGCATGTAGCTTAGAATGAAATACGTTGAGAGAAACGTATTTACCAAAACTAACTCTACATTATGCTTACACTTCGTAAGTGTAACGTAATGGAAACCAACTTGTTAGAAAATGTACTTAAATCGTTTGTTGTTGTTTTTAAACTTAAATACCAAAATATTTTACTGTTCGAATGAGTTCATTATGCGAGTTCAGTGAAAGGTGTAATTGAGAATTCTGAGAAGTGAGGATGTGGCTGGACCATTACGAACGAGTGATGTCAGAACCATGCCTCATCATGTGCTGCGATTTCTTCTAAGAAAATGGAAAATAATAGCCTACCTACTGCCTGCTTTCTTGATGGCGTGGTTAACACGGAATGAGACAGATTTTATTATTCCCATCGTAGAAAACACACATAAACAACTTATTATAACGTGCCTTCTCTCTGGCTGGGTTCTTTGGTGGCGTTTTCTGAGCGAACAGTAGAGTCACTCAAATGTGAACGTGTCTGTTTCGAGCTCGCCCATTGTCATTTGGATGTGTGAAGAGGTGAGGAATATGACAGGTTTCGAGTTTTTACTGTATGATCCAGATGTTCCACAGGACAAAAAGATGATATAACTTGCCGTATGTTACGTGCCCTTCTTGTTCTCTCCAGAGCTGACTTCTGATGGTGTCAGCGAATAGAAATCAATCGTTGGATACTAGGTGTGACAATATCCAATTCAAAAAATACTTACATATACTCAAAAACTTATTTTCTGTATTTGATTATTTCTCAACAGTTTCAGCCCAAATATATTGGACTCATTTAACAAAAATGATTACCGCGCCTGGATATATGGAGAGAAACATAAATATGATTGATGATGTTAATTACTGTTCATTGAGTTAAAACATTATTTAACCGCAATGTAGTTAAACCGTTTAGGTTTCATTAACTTATACAGAGTTAAACCGAACCATTAACCTCGCTGCTTAGGGTAGAGTTTGTTCACGTATTCACAATATTACGTTCGAAACCTAATTTAATAGAGATGCCAAGCACAGCATGAATCAATTTCTTTCAATGTCTTTTTTTACACAGTTTATTACGATATATCCAAAATATTTTGTATATTAAGTTGGTATTTTTTTAAAGCTTTGCTTTGGAACGGTTGATGTCAAATAACAAACCCAGCACCTGAAAAAAAGAGAAGAACTCTTCAAAGAGGAGGTTTTAAAGTGAAAACCAGGTTTATTATTTAACTCCTGAATAACGGAAAACGAAGAAGTTTTTATTTTGTTATTTTTTAAAAATAAGAACACGAACAATGAAATACATTGATTTTCGCTTTTGAATAAAGAAAACGAAAATTCGTTGTTCGTTTTAAATAAAACATAAATAAGTTGATTCATTTTCATTGTTGATTAAAGTAAAATGTTTGTTTGTTTTAATTTCGAGCAACGTTACACGACGGCTATCTGTGCTAGCCGTCCCTAATTTAGCAGTGTAAGACAAAAGGGAAGGCAGCTAGTCATCACCATTCACCCGCAAACGAATAGTGGGATTGACCGTCGCATTGTAACGCTCTCACAGCTGAAAGAACCAGTACGTTTGGTGCGAGGGGATAGGAACCCGCGACCTTCGATCACATGCGCCCCATCTGGTATATGCTGGGCCTGAAGTAATGTGAAGAAAGTATGTGTTTGTTTTCCGTTGTTAGTAAAATACAAACTGATTTGTTTTGTTTTAGTTTTGAATAAGAGAAACGAACAATTAACCAGTTTGTTTTCTGTTGAACAAGAAGAAACGAATAAAGAACCAGTTTGTTTCAGTTTTGAAGAAGGAGAAACGAACAATGAACCAGTTTGTTTTTCATGTTGAACAAGAAGAAACGAACTTAACCAGTTTGTTTTTCAGTTTTGAAGAAGAGAAACGAACAATGAACCAGTTTGTTTTTCAGTTTTTGAACAAGAAGAAACGAATAATGAACCAGTTTGTTTTTCAGTTTTGAATAAGGAGAAACGAACAATGAACCAGTTTGTTTTTCAGTTTTTTGAACAAGAAGAAACGAACAATGAACCAGTTTGTTTTTCAGTTTTTGAAGAAGGAGAAACGAACAATGAACCAGTTTGATTTTCAGTTTCTGAACAAGATAAAAAGAACAATGAACCAGTTTGTTTTTCAGTTTTTGAAGAAGGAGAAACGAACAATGAACCAGTTTGTTTTTCAGTTTTTGAACAAGATAAAAAGAACAATGAACCAGTTTGTTTTTCAGTTTTTGAATAAGGAGAAACGAACAATGAACCAGTTTGTTTTTCAGTTTTTGAACAAGAAGAAACGAACAATGAACCAGTTTGTTTTTCAGTTTTTGAACAAGAAGAAACGAACAATGAACCAGTTTGTTTTTCAGTTTTTGAAGAAGGAGAAACGAACAACGAACCAGTTTGTTTTTCAGTTTTTGAATAAGGAGAAACGAACAATGAACTAGTTTGTTTTTCAGTTTTTGAACAAGAAGAAACGAACAATGAACCAGTTTGTTTTTCAGTTTTGAAGAAGGAGAAACGAACAATGAACCAGTTTGTTTTTCAGTTTTTGAAGAAGGGAGAAACGAACAATGAACCAGTTTGTTTTTTCAGTTTTTGAAGAAGGAGAAACAAACAATGAACCAGTTTGTTTTTCAGTTTTTGAAGAAGGAGAAACAAACAATGAACCAGTTTGTTTTTCAGTTTTCGAACAAGATAAAAAGAACAATGAACCAGTTTGATTTTCAGTTTTTGAACAAGATAAAAAGAACAATGAACCAGTTTGTTTTTCAGTTTTTGAAGAAGGAGAAACGAACAATGAACCAGTTTGTTTTTCAGTTTTTGAACAAGAAGAAACGAACAATGAACCAGTTTGTTTTTCAGTTTTTGAAGAAGGAGAAACGAACAATGAACCAGTTTGTTTTTTTTGAATAAGGAGAAACAGTTTTTTTTTCAGAACAAGAAGAAACGAACAATGAACCAGTTTGTTTTTCAGTTTTTGAACAAGAAGAAACGAACAATGAACCAGTTTGTTTTTCAGTTTTTGAAGAAGGAGAAACGAACAACGAACCAGTTTGTTTTTCAGTTTTTGAATAAGGAGAAACGAACAATGAACCAGTTTGTTTTTCAGTTTTTGAACAAGAAGAAACGAACAATGAACCAGTTTGTTTTTCAGTTTTTGAAGAAGGAGAAACGAACAATGAACCAGTTTGTTTTTCAGTTTTTGAAGAGGGAGAAACGAACAATGAACCAGTTTGTTTTTCAGTTTTTGAAGAAGGAGAAACGAACAATGAACTAGTTTGTTTTTCAGTTTTCGAACAAGATAAAAAGAACAATGAACCAGTTTGTTTTTCAGTTTTTGAAGAAGGAGAAACGAACAATGAACCAATTTGTTTTTCAGTTTTTAAATAAGAAGAAACGAACAATGAGCAAGTTTATTTCTCGTCATCCGTCAGCTTTAAAGACGAACTGGTTTCTCTTTCATGTTTCTCTTTCATTCGAAAAAAAACAGTTCGTTTTTCGTTATTCGAAAAGCGAACAACGAACTCGCTTCTAATTTCGGCTGGTTGTTCACACGAGTGGCTGACTTGAAGATTGATGAAACCGCTATTTGCAAAACTAATTTATATAGACAATTAATGTAAAGGTTTCCCAATGAAAATGCTCCCCGGAAAAAATAGTTACACTACAAATAAAATCAATATCTGGAACATGAACACATATGAACCATCACCAAGAAATATCTCGCTCTCTTGGCATTCATTATCCTCCATACGTGGTGGTCATAAAACTGGGAGAATAAGCTGGTAGGTCAGTTCTATGGACATCTGGTAAGACTCAATAATGGGATCTCATGAAATATTATTGATATTGTACAATGGCGTTGTTTGAACTGACACAGCTCTCTCAGTGAAGGGCAGAAGGCTACATCTTTAATGATGACAAGGAACCAGTAAATATTACCAATCCAGTTTTTAGGAGATAAAATACAATCTTGCTTACATTACATCACTGACAACGCAACAGTGATTTGTATGTATAAAACACCTTCTCTGTTGCAGTACTAATATCGGAGTGGAATGTTTTTAATGACGTCATATCGTGGTCAGTTCCTGAAGAGCACGTGACTGGTTAATTGATAAATTGTTGTACTATTTTACACGCGCAAGGTTCTTCAATGTAACTTAAGAACGTAGGGCGAAAGAAATGTCCCTTGCTGGTACGGCGGTAAGTCTACGAATTTACAACGCTAAAATCAGGGGTTCGATTCTCCTCGGTGGACTCAGCAGATGTGGCTTTGCTGTAAAGAAAACACTCGCACACATGAAATAACTGTGTGGTAAACTATTGTTGGTCAATGAGTTCAATAGACCTGTATCGTGTCACTGTAGACAATACTAACAAGATAAGAGAAACTTCTCACAGAAGTTGTGAGACATTCAGTCTTAACGTATCATAATATGTTTCAACTTGGTTTTAAAAGTATCAAACAATAACTCATACATTTCTTTGGTTGTCAGCATTTTGATTACGTCATCATAAGATTTATCTCGTGTTTCTTGTGTTTGTTTATTACGTCATATGAAGACGTGTCCTATGTTTCTAAGATTTTTTTGTTATGTTACAAGAAGATGTATGTTACTTTTCTAAGATTTTGATTACGTCATCATAAGATGTATCCTATATTCTTATGATTTGTTTATTACGTCATATGAAGACGTGTCCTATGTTTTTTAAGGTTTTGAGTACGTCATCATAAGATCTATCTTATGTTTCTATGGTTTGTTTATCACTGCACTAGAAGACGTATCCTATGTTTCTAAGATTTTGAGCATTATGTCACCATAAAATATACCCTATGATTCTAAGGGTTTCATTGTTACGTCACCATAATATCTATTGCTCGTTCTGAATTTTACGCAAAGCTACACGAGGACTGTCTGCTAATTTGGCAGCGCAAGACTGAAGGGAAGGCAACTGGTCATCATCACCCACCGCCAAATTTTGGGCTTCTCTTTTATCAAAGAAGAGTGGGATTGACCATCACATTATAACGAAAACACAGCTGAAAGGGCAAGAATGTTTGATGTGAGGGGATTTAAGCACACGACCCTCAGTGAGAGCCCCTAATCACATGGCCATGCCGTGCCCTCAAGATCTGTTGTTTTTAAGGGTTTGGTCGCTACGCCACCAGATATATTCCATATTAGGAGTATTTTTGCACTTTGCACTCTTTTCGGGAATACAGCTTTACACTTTGTAATTTGCAAGTTTTGAGAAAATAAATATCCGCATGTTCTCCTTTTCCCAGTGAAATTAGCAAAGAATTTCGTATCTTCGATGCAAGTTTCGCTTAGTGAATGACTGAAAAATGTATATTTAATTTTTACGTTTCGAATCAGGAATATTTCGAAAACTTTTGCAAAAAAAAACACGACAATGAAGTGTTTTCAGTTGTGCAGATTTTAAATCAGTCTTTACTACAGTTATCATTTCATAAACTTCACTTATAATTCTGTTGCTTCGATAGCTATACGTGCCATGCCTTCAAAAGGTCTTTTTCACCTACCAAACCTCATTGAGAGAAATATTTACCGAGTTCATCTTGATACGTGTATTTATCAATTCGGAAATAACGGATAAGTCGTAAAAACTTTCCATAACTCTGCCATATACCCTCCGCCAAGCATTGATACCACATTAATTAGTATTCAGTACTGATAGAGATTATATGGTATTTGCTTTTCAATAATGAAAACCAATATAAAAAATGGAGAATGTAATACTCGTTTTGGTTGCACAGGCGCCTACAATGACGAAGACTTTTGAGACTAAAATATAATTTCACAACAATATCTTTATTGTTTCAGTCACGTTTTCGGTAGAGCAGGCTCTTCAGACTCAAATACAATTTTACAACAGTATTTTTATTCTTTGAGTCATGTATTTGGAGTAGAATGTTGAGACTAAATTATAATTTTTCAACAATATTTTCATTGTTTGTGTCACGTATTCGGTAGAGCAGACTGTTGATACTAAGACATAATTTTACAACAATATTTTTATTGTTGGAGTCACGTATTTGATAAAGTAGACAGTGTAGAGTAAAATATAATTTTACAACAATATTTTTATTGTTTGAGATATGTATTAGGTAGAGGAGACTGTTGAGACTAAAATAACAACAATATTTTTATTGTTTAGGTCACGTATCTCACAAAGCAGACTGATGAGACTGAAATATAATTTTACAACAATATTTTTATTGTTTCACTCAAGTATTCAGTAACACCGACTTTTGAGACTAAGATATAATTTTATAACAATATTTTTGTTGTTTCAATAGCCTATTCCGTAGAGAATATTGTTATAATAAAATATAATTTAACAAGAATATTTTTATTGTTTGAGCCATGCATTCGGTAGAGCAGACTGTTGATACTAAGATATAACTTTACAACAATATTTTTATAGACTCAATCACGTTTTCGGTAGAGAAAGTTATTGAGACAAAAATTTTACAACAATATTTTTATTGTTTCAGTGGCGTATACGGAGCAGTCACTTGAGACTATTAACTAATTTTACAACAATATTTTTATTGTTTCAGTCACGTATTCGGTAAACCAGACTATTAAAACTAAAATATAATTTTACAACAATATTTTATACTTTTAGTCACGTATTCGGTAGGCAAACTTTTTAGACTAAGATATAAGTTTACAACAATATTTTTATTGTTTCATTCATGTATTCGTTAGAGCAGATTGTTGATACTAAAATATAATTTTACAACAATATTTTAATTTTTCAATACCGTATACGGCAGAGCAGAGTGTTGACACTAAAATATAAGTTAACATCAATGTTTTTATTGTTTGAATCACATATTTGGAAGAGCAGAGGTTGAGACTAAAATATAATTTAATAACAATAGTTTCATTGTTTGAG
Source organism: Tachypleus tridentatus (assembly GCF_004210375.1). NCBI lineage: Eukaryota > Metazoa > Arthropoda > Merostomata > Xiphosura > Limulidae > Tachypleus > Tachypleus tridentatus. The sequence goes on along the minus strand of NC_134829.1, from coordinate 568,814 downwards.
TCACTTAGTGCATAGATAAGACTGTTGAGAGTAAAATATAATTTTACAAAACTTTTTGTATTGTTTTAGTTAAGTATTAGGTAAAGCCGACTGTTGAGACAAAAATAAAATTCTAAACAATATTTTATTGTTTCAGTAATGTATTTCATAAAGGAGACAATTGAGACAAAAATAATTTCACAACAATATTTTTTCTTTCAGTCACGTATTCGCTAAAGCAGAGTGTTTATGCTAATATATAATTTTATAACAATGTTATCATTGTTTGATATCCTTATTTAATAAAACAGAGTATTAAGCCTAATATATAATTTTACAATAATATTTTTATTGATCAATAGCGTATTTGGTAGATCAGACTTTGAGATTAATATATAATTTTACAACAATATTTTTATTGTTTGAGACACGTATTCGTTTCAGCAGATTGTTGAGAGTAAATTATAATTTTACAACAATAATTTTATTGTTTGAGTTACGAATTTGGTATAGCCGACTGTTCAGGGTAAGGTATAACTTTACAACAGTATTTTTAATACTTCAGTCATGTTTCACTCGCATATGTAATAGTCACGGCTGTTGAGACTAAGATATAATTCTACGAAGCATATTTATAATTTTAATCACCTATTCCGTAGAATAGTGTTGAGACTAATATATAATTTAATAACAATATTTTTATTGTTTCATTCGCGTATTCAGTAGAGTAGACTGTTGAGACTGCAATATAATTGTACAACATTTTAATTGTTTGAGTCACGTATTCGGAAGAGCAGACTATTGATACAAAATGTAATTTTAGAACAATATTTTTATTGTATGAGTGACGTATTCCATAGAGCAGATAGTTTAAAGTAAAATATGATTTTACAATAATATTTTATTGTTTGAGTTACGTATTGGATAGAGGAGACTAAAACATAATTTTACAATAATATTTTTATTGTTTCAATCACGTACTCGGTAGAGCAGACTGTTGATAGTAAAGAATAATTTTAAAACAATATACTTATTCTTTATGTCACGTATTGCAAAAAGCAAACTATTGAGACTACAATTTAATTTTATAACAATATTTATATTGTTTCAGTCGCACGTTGAAGAGAGACGACTGTTGACACTAAGATAAAATTCAACAAAAATACTTTTATTTTATTCGTCACCTATTTGGTAGAGTTGACTGTTGTAACTAAAATACAATTTTACAACAAAATTTTTATTGTTTCTCTCGCGTATTCGGTAGAGCAGAGTGTTGAGACTAAATTATAATTCTACAACAATATTTGTATTGTTTCAGTCGCGTATTCAGTGGAGCAAACTGTTGAGACTAAAATATAATTTTAGAGCAATATTTTTATAGTTTCAGTCACGTATTAGCTAGAGGAGACTGTTGATGCTAAAGTATAATTTTACTTAAATATTTTTAATGTTTAAGTTACGTATTCCATAGAGCAGACAGTTAAGAACAAAATATAATTTTACAACAACATTTTTTATTGTTTGAGTCACGTTGTCCATACAGCAGAGAGTTTAAAGTAAAATATAAGTTTAAAACAATACTTTTATTGTTTGAGATATATATTAGGTAGAGGAGACTGTTGAAACGAAAATAGGATTTTACAACAATATTTTTATTGATTGAGTCACGTATTTCATCGAGCAGTGTGTTGAAAGTAAATATAATTTTACCACAAAGTTACTAAATTTTCAGTCGCTTATTCGTTAAAGTAGAGTGTTGAGACTAAAACATAATTTTAGAGCAATATTTTTATTGGTTTATTTGTATATTAGTAGATCAAACTGTTGAGACTAAAATACAATTTTACAATAATATTTTAATTGTTTGAATACCTTATTATGCGATAAAGCAGAGTATTAATTCTGAGATATAATTTTCCAACAATATTTTTATTGTTTCAATAGCGTATCCATTAGAGCAGACTATTTAGACAAAGACATAATTCTACAGAAGTATTTTTACTGTGTCAGTCGCATATTCAATACAAACGACTGTTGAGTCTAAGATATAATTCTACAAAAATATTTTTATTGTTTCACTCACTTATTCGGTAGAGCAGAGTGTTGAGACTAATATATAATTTTACAAGAATATTTTTGTTGTGTGAGTCACGTATTTGCTAGAAACGACTGTTGAGACTAAGATACAATTCTACAACAATATATTTATTTTTTTAGTCACTTGTTCGGTTTAGCAGTGTTAGACTAAAATATAATTTTAGAACAGTATTTTTGTTGTTTTAGTCGTGTATTCGGTTGAGCTGAGTGTTGAGACTAAAATGTAATTTTACAACAATATTTTTATTGTTTGAGTAACGTATTCGGTAGCACAGACTGTTGAGAGTAAGATAATATTGTACAACAATATTTCTATTGTTTGAGTCACGTATTCAGTAGACTGTTGATACTAAAATATGTTTTATCAAATATATTTTCTACGTATTCTGTAGAACCGACTGTTGAGAGAAATATATAATTGTATACAATATTTTTATCGTTTTAGTCTCGTATTCGTTAGAGCAGACTGTTGAGACTAAGGTATAAACTTACAACAATATTGTTTTTGTTTCAGTCGCGTGTTCGGAAGAGGAGACCGTTGAGACTATGATATAATTTTACAACAATATTTTTCTTGTTTCATTCGGTTATTCTGTAAAGCAGACTGTTGAGACTAAAATATAATTTTAGAACAATATTTTTATTGTTTGAGTGCCGTATTTGGGATAAAAATTTTAAAAAATGTTGACAATAAAATATATTTGTTCTGTAAGAACCTCATAATTGTTGAGCAGTAATTCTAACTCCTTATAAACGTTAGTATACGTGGTTCGATACCCTTTGTGGACATCCACAAGTATTCCATTGTTTAGTTCTTTACTTAACACTAAGAAGAAATATGTTTTTCGGGTAGCAAAAATGTTCATTATATACTTTCCCTAATGTGGTTCCTACATTAAAACCATAAAGTGCTTGCCTTTAAATTTGGTGTTAAAAATGACCGTTAACACAATATGAACAATCAGAAGTCACGATGTAAAAAGCAAACAACAATTATAGACAGTAAAGGAAGACTTGCATAAATAAACCATGTAATTAATTGCTCATGTTTCTACCATCACAAATAAGGTTTGTTTGTTTGGAATTTAGTGCAAAGTTACATGAGGACTATCTGCGCTAGCTACCCCTAATCTAGCAGTGTAGGAATAGAGGGAATGTAGCTAGTCATCAACACCCAGCGCCAACACTTGTGCAACTCTTTTACTAACGAATAGTGGGATTGGCCGTCACAATATAACGTACTCATGTTTGGTAAGACAGGGATTCGAACCCGTGACCCTCTGATTACGAGTCGAACGCCTTCACCCACCTGGCCATGCCGGGTCCTGAGTGAAGGAAGACGATAGAACAGATACATATATTTTTGTAAAATCCTTCATAAAAAATAATAAGTGGAAAAACAAATTTTGTCGTTCTAGTTATTAGGCCTCTTAGCTATTGATCGTTCTAGTCATTAGCCCTATTAGTTATTGATCGTTCTAGTAATTATGCCTATTAGCTATTGATCGTTCTAGTTATTAGGCCTATTAGCTATTGATCGTTTTAGTTATTATGCCTATTAGCTATTGATCGTTCTACTTATTAGGCCTATCAGCTATTGATCGTTCTAGTTATTATGCCTATTAACTATTGATCGTTCTAGTTATTAGGCCTATTAGCTATTGATCGTTCTAGTTATTATGCCTATTAGCTATTGATCGTTCTAGTTATTAGGCCTATTAGCTATTGATCGTTCTAGTTATTAGGCCTATTAGCTATTGATCGTTCTAGTTATTAGGCCTATTAGCTATTGATCGTTCTAGTTATTATGCCTATTAGCTATTGATCGTTCTAGTTATTAGGCCTATTAGCTATTGATCGTTCTAGTTATTAGGCCTATTAGCTATTGATCGTTCTAGTTATTAGGCCTATTAGCTATTGATCGTTCTAGTTATTATGCCTATTAACCATTGATCGTTCTAGTTATTATGCCTATTAGCTATTGATCGTTCTAGTTATTAGGCCTATTAGCTATTGATCGTTCTAGTTATTATGCCTATTAGCTATTGATCGTTCTAGTTATTAGACCTATTAGCTATTGATCGTTCTAGTTATTAGGCCTATTAGCTATTGATCGTTCTAGTTATTAGGCCTATTAGCTATTGATCGTTCTAGTTATTAGGCCTATTAGCTGTTGATTGTTCTAGTTATTAGGCCTATTAGCTGTTGATGTTTCGTCACAGAAATTAATACCCTCTCCTTTTTTCTAAAATATTTAAATTTTAAAAGTAAGAGTAAAACTTAGGCAAGTTACAAAAACTTGATGTAGAATGTTGGTTGACACACCAAGTTATTGAAAATTATACCTAATTAAACAACAAACTCGCATAAATAAATAAGCGAGGGTAGCAGTATTGGTTATAGACGTCTTTAAGGTTATAAACTGGCTTATGAGTACAATTTATTTTTTGAAAGATCAAAGTTTTTGCTTTCGCATACGTTGGCTGTTAAAATAGTTATGTTGCAAGCTTTGTTTTAATGTTTCAGTTTATTCGCTTCGTGTTATGTGCTAGAAGATGTTTTGACATAATACAGTGATGATGTACAACTCCCAGTGTGTGGATTTAATGTTACAAGTGACGTCTCAAATTTCTAGAGACTTAGGTGAAGATGACGTAATGATATAAAACATGTAAATTAGCGATTAGTTAATTAGTTAGTGAGTGAGTTACTGTTGATCGATTACTGAATTAAAAAGTGTATTAATCAGCCTGTTTTGAGGCTATTCTGCTGATACCAGAAGAAATTTAATAAATCACTCTTTTAGTTTTATGTGTGTGTTAGGCCTATCGCTTGGCATCTTGTAGCACTAGTTGTGGAAGATATAAGACACTTTCCTCTTCGGTAAAGGAATAATAAACAAGAAACCATCCAAGGACAGACACCGTTATATAACTTGTGTCAGAATTGGGATTCATTTAATAGAAAGGGAACACAGACTAGATTTAAAAACGGTAGCGTTTATTTGAAGTGAAAGCCCGGCATGGCCAGGTGGTTAAGGCACTCGACTCGTAATCTGAGGGTCGCGAATTCGAATCCCCGTCGCACCAAACATGCTCGCTTTCTCAGCCGTGGAGGCGTTATAATGTGACGGCCAATTCCACTATCCGTTGGTAAAAGAGTAGCCCAAGAATTGGCGGTGGGTGGTGATGACTAGCTGCCTTCCCTCTAGTCTTACACTACTAAATTAGGGACGTCTAGCGCAGATAGCCTTCGCGTAGCTTCCTGCGAAATTAAAACAAACGAAACCAAATCAAATTGACAAACACAAACACCAATAAATATGAATATGGAACAAGAGAGCCACCTATGACAAAAAAAAACAACTTTTGCATTACTCCAGTTATATTACTTTTCGAGGTATGGAAGATTTCTAAAACTTAACTTTTGTCACGAATCTTTTTTTATTGTATAGTTTAGCTGACAACCGTAGCAGGATTGTTCACATACAAAACTAACAGATTGTGACAGAAACGTAATGTAAGAGGTATATTAAAATAACTTTTAAAATGAATAGATAGAATAGTAAAAGTAAACAAGCCTTTCATCTTAGAGGACGCATCTAATCAATATTAAATAGTCTTCTAGTTGAGAGCAGTTATAAATATCAGGGCATTAGTGGATGACTTGTCAAACAGATTTGGAAAGGTACATCAGAAGGAAATTTCGACAACAAAGTGAGCAGAAGGAAAAGAAATAAAGGACTTTTGCCGAAGTTGCGGAAAGTCTTGTCCAGTTATCTGACACGAATAGTCCACGTAAAGTGTTGAATTATGTGACAACTTCATTGATACCATATTGGATGATGACATGTGAATTAGACTAAAATACAGTATAACCGTATTGGATGAGGACATGTGAATTAGACTAAAATACGGTAGAACCATATTGGATGAGGACATGTGAATTAGACTAAAATACAGTAGAACCGTATTGGATGAGGACATGTGAATTAGACTAAAATACAGTAGAACCGTATTGGATGAGGACATGTGAATTAGATTAAAATACAGTAGAACCATATTGGTTGAGGACATGTGAATTAGATTAAAATACAGTAGAACCATCTTGGATGAGGACATGTGAATTAGATTAAAATACAGTAGAACCATATTGGATGAGGACATGCGAATTAGACTAAAATACAATAGAACCGTATTGGATGAGAACATGCGAATTAGACTAAAATACAGTATAACCCTATTGGATGAGGACATGTGAATTAGATTAAAATACGGTAGAACCATATTGGATGAGGACATGTGAATTAGATTAAAATACGGTAGAACCATATTGGATGAGGACATGTGAATTAGATTAAAATACGGTAGAACCATATTGGATGAGGACATTGAATTAGATTAAAATACGGTAGAACCATATTGGATGAGGACATGTGAATTAGATTAAAATACGGTGGAAAAATATTGGATGAGGACATGTGAATTAGACTAAAATACAGTAGAACCATATTGGATGAGGACATGTGAATTAGACTAAAATACAGTAGAACCATATTGGATGAGGACATGTGAATTAGACTAAAATACAGTAGAACCATATTGGATGAGGACATGTGAATTAGACTAAAATACAGTAGAACCATATTGGATGAGGACATGTGAATTAGACTAAAATACGGTAGAACCATATTGGATGAGGACAGTGAATTAGACTAAAATACAGTAGAACCGTATTGGATGAGGACATGTGAATTAGACTAAAATACAGTAGAACCGTATTGGATGAGGACATGTGAATTAGACTAAAATACAGTAGAACCATATTGGATGAGGACATGTGAATTAGACTAAAATACAGAATAACCGTATTGGATGAGGACATTTGAATTAGACTAAAATACGGTAGAACCATATTGGATGAGGACAGTGAATTAGACTAAAATACAGTAGAACCGTATTGGATGAGGACATGTGAATTAGACTAAAATACAGTAGAACCATATTGGATGAGGACATGTGAATTAGACTAAAATACAGTATAACCGTATTGGATGAGGACATTTGAATTAGACTAAAATACGGTAGAACCATATTGGATGAGGACAGTGAATTAGACTAAAATACAGTAGAACCGTATTGGATGAGGACATGTGAATTAGACTAAAATACAGTAGAACCGTATTGGATGAGGACATGTGAATTAGACTAAAATACAGTAGAACCGTATTGGATGAGGACATGTGAATTAGATTAAAATACAGTAGAACCATATTGGTTGAGGACATGTGAATTAGACTAAAATACAGTAGAACCATATTGGATGAGGACATGTGAATTAGATTAAAATACAGTAGAACCATATTGGTTGAGGACATGTGAATTAGACTAAAATAATATAAGGTCAAGAGAGTTGTGATATGTTTGTTAGTTAGCTTGTTTGTTAGTTAGATGGCGCTGTTGATCGATTACTGAGTAACGATTACGTAAATTAGCAAGTTTTCAGTTTGTTCCGTGTTGGAGATTATTTAGTTTTATTTGTAATTTGACCTGCAGCTCAATGAACTAGTAATATAATAAAATATTAACCTTTCATAAAGTAAAATTGTCTTCACCTTCTGTTTATTGAATGATCAAAATGAACCTATCAAACACAAAAAATAATTACAACAATTATATAACAAATGGCTTTGTTTGAGTAAATTTAGATTGGGAGTAGATTAATTAATTATATGTTACGACATAAACTGATAATTAGTTATTAACTAAATGTTAAACATGATTTTAGAATAGTAATATATGTAGCTGAAATTAATTACACATATTAAATATTTGTATGATTAAAGATTTTGCTAAAGAATTGGCAGATTCACAATTGGACCTATTGATAGGTCCTGTGTTTTAGGGATATCAGTCTTATATTATAATATTGTTGAAAGTTATATGATCATCTCACTAAAGAGAAAATATTCTTACGCTGCCACAGCGTACTTACTTGTTTGGTTTGAATTTCACGCAAAGCTACTCGAGGGCTATCGCTGTTAGCCATCCCAAATTTAGCAGTGTAAGACAGTAAGTCATTACCACCCACAACCAACTCTTGGGCTACTCTTTTACCGACGAATACTGGGATTGACCGCCGCATTATATCACCTCTACGACTAAAGGGCGAGCATGTTTGGTGTAAGGGGGATTCGAACCAGTGATCCTCAGATTAAGAGTCGAGTACCTTAACCACCCGGGCCAGCTTATTTGTATTTATTAAATGAAATATTTGAAATCTTTCTGTTTAATACCAACATTTTTATCAATAGTTCATTTGGTTCGTGATGTTAAATACGATAATACTCGAATGATTTTCTGTGATAGGTTATAACAGCTAAGTCTAATCTCTTAAATTAAAAATTATGCTTCTTGAGTTTATTTTTGCGTTTAACAACAAACAAATAGAAAAAAGTCAATCGGGTTTGCATAAACAATGATGTCATATTATTGAATTTATGTTAAGAATAATTTGTCTTAAATTTATAACGACATTTGATATTAATTAGCAACGTTTTTGAAATATTGTTGCACTTTTTAAGTCTTAGTTATGATTTAGTGTGATATGAAGAGTTCTTTGTCTACCTCACAGGTTCTGCCAGCTGGATATCTAATGTTGTTTTCTGTTAAGTTTTTACATGTTACTCATGAATAGAAATCCGTAACTGTTTTATATTCGTTTCTGTCACATTTTATAAGTGATCATGCGAAGAAATCAGTAGTAAAGACAAAGGTGTCGCTGATATAAATGTCTAAAAAAGACCAATAATTCATCCGGGGATTTGGAAGTTTATGACGCTTTTTAGCTTTAAGCTGTCTCTTTGTATTGTGAGTTTTATCTCAGAGAGGATCTAAAGTGTCCGGGAGAAACATCATTATTTATAATCGTATTTTAAATTTTAAATTATATAAGATATTACCTCAAAGAGGTCCATTTTGATACCAGGACATAAGATGGGTTCGTTGTCATCTGCATTTGTCACTTATTTCTACTTAGAGAATTATTAAGTAAACACTTGTCTCTAATTGTATGAGTAAACAGTCAAACAGTCAATGATACAACGAATAAAATATTGCTCGTTTTTGGAGCTTTTTTATTACAGATTTTAAAAACTCAATTCCAAAGAAACGTTCGACAAAAAACATTGATGAAGGATTCGAAACAAATTGATTGTTTTCAATTTCGCGCAAAGCTACACGAGAACTATTTGCACCAGCCGTCCCTAATTTAGCAGTGTAAGTCTGGAGAGAACGCAACTAATCATCACCACCCACCGCCAACTCTTGAGCTACTCTTTTACCAACAAATTACGGAACTGACTGTCATATTATAACGCCCCTACGGCTGAAAGGGCGAGCATGTTTGGTGCGACAGAGATTCGAACCCGCGACCCTTAGATTACGAGTCGAGCGCCTTGACCCCCTTCAAAACAAATATATATACCCTAAATGTCGCTTGTCGTATATTTTTAATACCACTGTCCTTAGAAACTTGTTCCATTTGGAAGTTATATTAGCTTGAATATACTATTTATTACTTACTTTTATATAAAATTGTAGATAACACAGGCCTGCGATGGTTTTATTGTGTTAAAATGTTCACACGTTCCTGTACGCTGAATCAGAAAATTATTTTCACAAGACGTCAGATGTACTTTTAAATAAGTGAATCATTTTTAATGAAACCTTGTCACATTTTGTTACGCTAAAATGTTGACAACCACTGGCTGTAGATGTCTCTAGACCAATCGCGACGCGAAAGTCTTATAGATTGTTCTAGAACCGAAACATTATGGTAAGAAGCATTCATTGAAGTAGACAAAATAATAATTTGATCTAATGAAGATATTTCTGTCTTCCCGGTTTGTAAAAAAGAAATCTTTACTTGAAATAAAAAAAGAGAGTATTCTTTTCAAAATCTCCTTTCAGTGAATAATGAATAGTTGGTTGTTAAGCCTAAAACAATTTTATGAAGTTTAAGCTTACGTTAAATAATATGTTTTGTGTGAACATTTAGAAACCACTTATCCTAACAGTTATATTTAAAGTACGTGAACTTTTCATGCGGCAAAGACTGAGTGAACGAACGTCTAGCTGTTTCACTATAGTAAAATGGAGTAATTGTTTAGATGACAGCATGTTTAATGTTGCACGTGTTTTTATCTTCTTTCCCTCATATCAGTATAATTCTTGAAGCTGTTTATGGCCTGGTAACTGCTTGACAAAGTGCATTAATATCAGATTACATTGAGAAATGTAGCGGGTTTTTCAATATGACGCATAACGAGCTGATTTCCGCTTTCAAGCCACCACTGTTTCAGCTTATTTCTTGAAACAGTAGGTATTTTGTTTCCAAAAGTGACATCTATCTTGACCTGGTGTTAACAACCAGGTTTGTGAAAAAGGTGTCGCTGCAGTTGATGCATTTTAAAAAAATATATTGTTTTGCCCATTTCAAAAATGAATTAGTAATTAATATAATAAAGTAAAGTAAGTTCTTCAAGTAGATGGCGCTGCAACCCACATTTTCTAAATTACTACTTAACCCCTCGTTTACGTCCTTCTTATCGACCAGCTTTGACGTACATTTTTTGCAGAGTTTATGACGTAGATAAAACACGATACAAAGCAGTTTATTGAGGTTAAAACGTGATAGAAAGTATTTCATCGAAGTTAGAGAGTGTTTAATGAAATGTGACGTCATCTTTATATTACTCAAAGTCTTACAGTTTCTTTTTCTGACCATTCAGTTTCTGCCTCTGACATTTTACTCCATTTATGAACCTCTAGACTGATATGAAACGTACTTTTTGTCTGTTTACAAATGTGAAAATTTATTGAAAAAAAGTTATTTGATTAAAATACAAATTAAAACAAATTACGTAATGGGTTATTTTTTTCCCTAGAGCCCAGAGATGAACTTAGCAACAAAAGGAAATCAAACACGTAAGGAATTTCTAGATGTTCGCCACTAAACATCTAATAATAGTGCAATTTATTTAAATTGCATCCAATCATCACGCAGTTTAATATTGATTGACAGAATGCAAATAACCTGTAAAATTATTTCTTTGGTTTAACTAATAATTCATCGTTTGTACTAGTTTCAGACACTTTAATAATTTCAAAATTAACAAGAGTAAAGGCAGTAAGCAACATATAATCATAGGTTTAAACTGTGATAATACGCTAATGATTATTTTCAGAACGTATACCTAAACTGACAAAACCATAACAACTAGCAGAACTGAATGTGTAAGTTGTAAGATTTGTTTGTCTGTTTATAGTTAAACAGAAAGCTACACAGTTGGGCTACTTGTGCTCCGCCCACAACACGTATCGAAATTCTAAGATGGGCTGCAATAAAATATTAATAAGATTCGTATTACTTTAAATTTTATAAATCATTTATTTAGCGAGAGGGGTTCTATGAGCAAAAGTGCACTCAAAACCACCAGGTGGCGTACCTGTCAACTGGAAAACGAGTTTAAAATTAAACTGATAATAACTCATGTTTTTACTCATAATTTTGATTCATTTGAACATGCAAACTAGCTTTCAAATTAAGAAACAAACAACAATAAAATATGAATTATTTAGCTAAGATAATATAACTTAATTTTCTTATGATTAGATTAATGTATAAAATAGTGTTTAGTTTAAAAAAAAACAGTTAGAGAACAAAATAAGTGGCGAGGTTAAAAAAAAGCTATATACAAAACGTAATTAGACCCCAAAAATAATGAATCGTTTCTCTATACATGCTAGTATTATTATAGAAGCTTATATTACTCTTTCCAGCAGAAAATAAAACTAATTCGGACTTCAGGAACAGGTATTAGTTGAATTAAACACTGTACAATGTTTTGTTTTTAAGAAATTCCGTAAAGTTTTTGTCTTTCGAAATTTCTTTTGAGTTGTTTTGGGATTACTGATAATTGTTATTAAAATTCACAAATCAGAAAATGTGTTTCATAATATGTAGTACCATCAGCTGTTTATTGAAACACTTGTTTAATTAAGGGTGACAATTTAGATAAAATATAAATATTTTTAATTTGGTAGACAATTCATGCACGTGTGCTTTAAAGACAAGGCCAAAGACGTTACGGATTCAGGTATAGCTGTTACTAATTTTGTATGTAATAACATTAAAATCCAGAGCTTAGTCGGTGACTTAACTTCTTTAACCCTGAACCCTCCGACCATAAGGTAGAGTCACTAACACTTCTTGTACTTTCTAACACAGTGTTGTGTTATATTACAGAAGCAGACCGTTGTGTTAGGGATGACACGTATGACACTAATATATATTTACCTAAGGTGAATTTCTGATCATTCAACAGTGCCATGTTGACACGTATAAACTTAGTGTTTAGGGTTACGTTACAGTTATAACAGTGCCATGCTACCAAGTGTCGACTTCGTTAGGAGAGCTATGTCGAGCCCTTTCTGAAGAAAGATATTTTTAGAATGAACTCACCAAATACGAAAGGTTATACGACTTAATGGACGAACATCGTAAAACAGTAAATAACATTGGCAAGCTAAAAATTACCATAATAAAACAAGGCTGTAAAACCACTTATAAAATTACCATAATAAAACAAGGCTGTAAAACCACTTGTAAAATTACCATAATAAAACAAGGCTGTAAAACCACTTGTAAAATTAATATAATAAAACAAGGCTGTAAAACCACTTATAAAATTACCATAATAAAACAAGGCTGTAAAACTACTTGTAAAATTACCATACTAAAACAAGACTGTAAAACCATATGTATAATCATCATACTAAAACAAGACTGTAAAGCCATATGTAAAATCATCATACTAAAACAAGACTGTAAAGCCATATGTAAAATCATCATACTAAAACAAGACAGTAAAACCATATGTAAAATCATCATACTAAAACAAGACTGTAAAACGATATGTAAAATCACCATACTAAAACAAGACTGTAAAACCATATGTAAAATCACCATTCTAAAACAAGACTGTAAAACTACCTATAAAATCATCATACTAAAACAAGACTGTAAAACCATATGTAAAATCATCATACTAAAACAAGACTGTAAAACCATATGTAAAATCATCATACTAAAACAAGACTGTAAAACGATATGTAAAATCATCATACTAAAACAAGACTGTAAAACTAACTATAAAATCATCATACTAAAACAAGACTGTAAAACCATATGTAAAATCATCATACTAAAACAACACTGTAAAACTATATGTAAAATCATCATACTAAAACAAGACTGTAAAACGATATGTAAAATCATCATACTAAAAGAAGACTGTAAAACTACCTATAAAATCATCATAATAAAACAAGACTGTAAAACCATATGTAAAATCACCATAATAAAACAAAACTGTAAAACCATAGGTAAATCACCATACTAAAACAAGACTGTAAAATCACCATACTAAAACAAGACTGTAAAACCATATGTAAAATCATCATAATAAAAGAAGACTGTAAAACCATATGTAAAATCACCATACTAAAACAAGACTGTAAAACCATATGTGAAATCATTATACTAAAACAAGACTATAAAACCATATGTAAAATCACCATACTAAAACAAGACTGTAAAACCATATGTAAAATCACCAATCTAAAACAAGACAGTAAAATCATATGTAAAATCACCATACTAAAACAAGACTGTAAAACTACCTATAAAATCATCATACTAAAACAAGACTGTAAAACCATATGTAAAATCACCACTCTAAAACAAGACTTAAAAACCATATGTAAAATCACCATAATAAAAGAAGACTGTAAAACCATACGTAAAATCACCATACAAAAAACAAGACTGTAAAACTACGTATAAAATCATCATACTAAAACAAGACTTTAAATCCGTATGTAAAATCACCATACTAACACAAGACTGTAAAACCATATGTAAAACCACCATACTAAAACAAGACTGTAAAACCATATGTAAAATCACCACTCTAAAACAAGACTGTAAAACCATATGTAAAATCACAACTCTAAAACAAGACTGTAAAACCATATGTAAAATCACCACTCTAAAACAAGACTGTAAAACCATATGTAAAATCATCATAATAAAAGAAGACTGTAAAACCATACGTAAAATCACCATCCAAAAACAATACTGTAAAACTACCTATAAAATCATCATACTAAAACAAGACTTTAAATCGTATGTAAAATCACCATAATAAAACAAAACTGTAAAACCATATGTAAAATCACCATACTAAAACAAGAATGTAAAATCATATGTAAATTCACCATACTATAACAAGACTGTAAAACCATATGTAAAATCATCATAATAAAAGAAGACGGTAAAACCATACGTAAAATCACCGTAATAAAACAAGACTGTAAAACTAACTATAAAATCATCATACTAAAACAAGACTTTAAATCCGTATGTAAAATCACAACTTTAAAACAAAACTGTAAAACCATATCTAAAATCACCACACTATAACAAGACTGTAAAACCATATGTAAAATTATCACACTAAAACAACGCTGTAAAACCATATGTAAAATCACCATACTAAAATAAGACTATAAAACTATATGTAAAATCATCATACTAAAACAACGCTGTAAAACCATATGTAAAATCACCATACTAAAATAAGACTATAAAACCATATGTAAAATCATCATACTAAAACGAGAGTGTAAAACTATATGTAAAATCACCACTCTAAAACAAGACTGTAAAACTATATGTAAAATCATCATACTAAAACAAGACTGTAAGACCATATGTAAAATCATTACACTAAAACAAGGCTGTAAAACCATATGTAAAATTATCACACTAAAACAACGCTGTAAAACCATATGTAAAATCACCATACTAAAATAAGACTATAAAACCATATGTAAAATCACCATACTAAAACAAGACTGTAAAACTACCTATAAAATCATCACACTAAAACAAGACTGTAAAACCATATGTAAAATCATCATACTAAAACAAGACTGTAAAACGATATGTAAAATCACCATACTAAAACAAGACTGTAAAACCATATGTAAAATCACCATTCTAAAACAAGACTGTAAAACTACCTATAAAATCATCATACTAAAACAAGACTGTAAAACCATATGTAAAATCATCATACTAAAACAAGACTGTAAAACCATATGTAAAATCATCATACTAAAACAAGACTGTAAAACGATATGTAAAATCATCATACTAAAACAAGACTGTAAAACTAACTATAAAATCATCATACTAAAACAAGACTGTAAAACCATATGTAAAATCATCATACTAAAACAACACTGTAAAACTATATGTAAAATCATCATACTAAAACAAGACTGTAAAACGATATGTAAAATCATCATACTAAAAGAAGACTGTAAAACTACCTATAAAATCATCATAATAAAACAAGACTGTAAAACCATATGTAAAATCACCATAATAAAACAAAACTGTAAAACCATAGGTAAATCACCATACTAAAACAAGACTGTAAAATCACCATACTAAAACAAGACTGTAAAACCATATGTAAAATCATCATAATAAAAGAAGACTGTAAAACCATATGTAAAATCACCATACTAAAACAAGACTGTAAAACCATATGTGAAATCATTATACTAAAACAAGACTATAAAACCATATGTAAAATCACCATACTAAAACAAGACTGTAAAACCATATGTAAAATCACCAATCTAAAACAAGACAGTAAAACCATATGTAAAATCACCATACTAAAACAAGACTGTAAAACTACCTATAAAATCATCATACTAAAACAAGACTGTAAAACCATATGTAAAATCACCACTCTAAAACAAGACTTAAAAACCATATGTAAAATCACCATAATAAAAGAGACTGTAAAACCATATGTAAAATCACCATACAAAAACAAGACTGTAAAACTACGTATAAAATCATCATACTAAAACAAGACTTTAAAATCCATATGTAAAATCACCATACTAAAACAAGACTGTAAAACCATATGTAAAATCACCATACTAAAACAAGACTGTAAAACCATATGTAAAATCACCACTCTAAAACAAGACTGTAAAACCATATGTAAAATCACCACTCTAAAACAAGACTGTAAAACCATATGTAAAATCATCATAATAAAAGAAGACTGTAAAACCATACGTAAAATCACCATCCAAAAAAACAATACTGAAAAACTACCTATAAAATCATCATACTAAAACAAGACTTTAAATCGTATGTAAAATCACCATAATAAAACAAAACTGTAAAACCATATGTAAAATCACCATACTAAAACAAGAATGTAAAATCATATCTAAAATCATCATACTAAAACAAGACTGTAAAACCATATGTAAAATCACCACTCTAAAACAAGACTTAAAAACCATATGTAAAATCACCATAATAAAAGAAGACTGTAAAACCATACGTAAAATCACCATACAAAAACAAGACTGTAAAACTACGTATAAAATCATCATACTAAAACAAGACTTTAAATCCGTATGTAAAATCACCATACTAACACAAGACTGTAAAACCATATGTAAAACCACCATACTAAAACAAGACTGTAAAACCATATGTAAAATCACCACTCTAAAACAAGACTGTAAAACCATATGTAAAATCACCACTCTAAAACAAGACTGTAAAACCATATGTAAAATCATCATAATAAAAGAAGACTCTAAAACTATACGTAAAATCACCATCCAAAAACAATACTGTAAAACTACCTATAAAATCATCATACTAAAACAAGACTTTAAATCGTATGTAAAATCACCATAATAAAACAAAACTGTAAAACCATATGTAAAATCACCATACTAAAAAAGAATGTAAAATCATATGTAAATTCACCATACTAAAACAAGACTGTAAAACCATATGTAAAATCATCATAATAAAAGAAGACTGTAAAACCATATGTAAAATCACCATAATAAAACAAGACTGTAAAACTAACTATAAAATCATCATACTAAAACAAGACTTTAAATCCATATGTAAAATCACAACTTTAAAACAAAACTGTAAAACCATATCTAAAATCACCACACTATAACAAGACTGTAAAACCATATGTAAAATTATCACACTAAAACAACGCTGTAAAACCATATGTAAAATCACCATACTAAAATAAGACTATAAAACTATATGTAAAATCATCATACTAAAACATGACAGTAAAACCATATGTAAAATCATCATACTAAAACGAGACTGTAAAACTATATGTAAAATCACCACTCTAAAACAAGACTGTAAAACTATATGTAAAATCATCATACTAAAACAAGACTGTAAAACCATATGTAAAATCATCACACTAAAACAAGACTGTAAAACCATATGTAAAATCATCACACTAAAACAACGCTGTAAAACCATATGTAAAATCACCATACTAAAATAAGACTATAAAACCATATGTAAAATCACCATACTAAAACAAGACTGTAAAACTACCTATAAAATCATCACACTAAAACAAGACTGTAAAACGATATGTAAAATCACCATACTAAAACAAGGTCTGTAAAACTACCTATAAAATCATCACACTAAAACAAGACTGTAAAATCATATGTAAAATCACCATACTATAACAAGACTGTAAAACCATATGTAAAATCATCATACTAAAACAAAACTGTAAAACTACCTATAAGATCATCATACTAAAACAAGACTGTAAAACGATATGTAAAATCACCACACTAAAACAAGACAGTAAAACCATATGTAAAATCACCATACTAAAACAAAACTGTAAAACCATATGTAAAATCACCATACTAAAACAAGACTGTAAAACTACCTATAAAATCATCATACTAAAACAAGACTGTAAAACCATATGTAAAATCACCACTCTAAAACAAGACTGTAAAACCATATGTAAAATCATCATAATAAAAGAAGACTGTAAAACCATATGTAAAATCACCATACAAAAACAAGACTGTAAAACTACGTATAAAATCATCATACTAAAACAAGACTGTAAAACGATATGTAAAATCACCACTCTAAAACAAGACTGGTAAAACCATATGTAAAATCATCATAATAAAAGAAGACTGTAAAACCATATGTAAAATCACCATACTAAAACAAGACTGTAAAACCATATGTAAAATCATCACACTAAAAACAAGGTTGTAAAACCATATGTAAAATTATCACACTAAAACAAGACTGTAAAACCATATGTAAAATCACCATACTAAAACAAGACTGTAAAACTACCTATAAAATCATCATACTAAAACAAGAATGTAAAACGATATGTAAAATCACCATACTAAAACAAGGCTGTAAAACCATATGTAAAATCATCATACTAAAACAAGGCTGTAAAACCATATGTAAAATCACCATACTATAACAAGACTGTAAAACTACTTATAAAATCATCATACTAAAACAAGACTGTAAAACCATATATAAAACCACCACTCTAAAACAAGACTGTAAAACCATATGTAAAATCACCATACAAAAATAAGACTGTAAAACTACCTATAAAATCATCATACTAAAACAAGACTGTAAAACCATATGTAAAATCACCACTCTAAAACAAGTCTGTAAAACCATATGTAAAATCATCATAATAAAACAAAACTGTAAAACCATATGTAAAATCACCATACTAAAACAAGAATGTAAAACCATATGAAAAATCATCATAATAAAAGAAGACTGTAAAACCATACGTAAAATCACCATACTAAAACAAGACTGTAAAACTACCTATAAAATCATCATACTAAAACAAGACTTTAAATCCGTATGTAAAATCACAACTTTAAAACAAAACTGTAAAACCATATCTAAAATCACCACACTATAAGAAGACGGTAAAACCATATGTAAAATGATCACACTAAAACAACACTAAAAATAAGACTGTAAAACTATATGTAAAATCACCATACTAAAATAAGACTATAAAACTATATGTTAAATCATCATACTAAAACATGACAGTAAAACCATATGTAAAATCATCATACTAAAACGAGACTGTAAAACTATATGTAAAATCACCACTCTAAAACAAGACTGTAAAACTATATGTAAAATCATCATACTAAAACAAGACTGTAAGACCATATGTAAAATCATCATACTAAAACAAGGCTGTAAAACCATATGTAAAATTATCACACTAATACAACGCTGTAAAACCATATGTAAAATCACCATACTAAAATAAGACTATAAAACCATATGTAAAATCACCATACTAAAAGAAGACTGTAAAACTACCTATAAAATCACCATACTAAAACAAGTCTGTAAAACTACCTATAAAATCATCACACTAAAACAAGACTGTAAAATCATATGTAAAATCACCATACTAAAACAAAACTGTAAAACTACCTATAAGATCATCATATTAAAACAAGACTGTAAAACGATATGTAAAATCACCACTCTAAAACAAGACAGTAAAACCATATTTAAAATCATCATACTAAAACAAAACTGTAAAACTACCTATAAGATCATCATACTAAAATAAGACTGTAAAACGATATGTAAAATCACCACTCTAAAACAAGACAGTAAAACCATGTGTAAAATCACCACTCTAAAACAAGACTGTAAAACCATATGTAACATCACCATACTAAAACAAAACTGTAAAACTACGTATTAAATCATCATACTAAAACAAGACTGTAAAACCATATGTAAAATCACCACTCTGAAACAAGACTGTAAAACCATATGTAAAATCATCATAATAAAAGAAGACTGTAAAACCATATGTAAAATCACCATACTAAAACAAGACTGTAAGACCATATGTAAAATCATCATACTAAAACAAGACAGTAAAACCATATGTAAAATCATCATACTAAAACAAGGCTGTAAGACCATATGTAAAATCATCATACTAAAACAAGGCTGTAATACCATATGTAAAATTATCACACTAAAACAACGCTGTAAAACCATATGTAAAATCACCATACTAAAATAAGACTATAAAACCATATGTAAAGTCACCATACTAAAACAAGACTGTAAAACCATATGAGAAATCATTATACTAAAACAAGACTGTAAAATCATATGTAAAATCACCATACTATAACAAGATTGTGTAACCATATCTAAAATCATCATACTAAAACAAGGCTGTATAACTATATGTAAAATCATCATACTAAAACAAAAACTGTAAAACTACCTATAAAATCATCATACTTAAAACAAGACTGTAAAACCATATGTAAAATCACCACTCTAAAACAAGACTGTAAAACCATATGTAAAATCACCATACTAAAATAAGACTGTAAAACTACCTATAAAATCATCATACTAAAACAAGACTGTAAAACCATATGTAAAATCATCATAATAAAACAGGACTGTAAAACCATATGTAAAATCATCATAATAAAACAAGACTGTAAAACCATATGTAAAATCACAACTTTAAAACAAAACTGTAAAACCATATCTAAAATCACCACACTATAAACAAGACTGTAAAACCATATGTAAAATTATCACACTAAAACAACGCTGTAAAACCATATGTAAAATCACCATACTAAAATAAGACTATAAAACTATATGTAAAATTATCATACTAAAACATGACTGTAAAACCATATGTAAAATCATCATACTAAAACAAGACTGTAAAACTATATGTAAAATCACCACTCTAAAACAAGACTGTAAAACTATATGTAAAATCATCATACTAAAACAAGACTGTAAAACCATATGTAAAATCACCATACTAAAATAAGACTGTATAAAACCATGTGTAAAATCACCATACTAAAACAAGACTGTAAAACTATGTAAAATCATCACACTAAAACAAGACTGTAAAACGATATGTAAAATCACCATAAAAACAAGACTGTAAAACCATATGTAAAATCATCATAATAAAAGAAGACTGTAAAACCATATGTAAAATCACCATACAAAAACAAGACTATAAAACTACATATAAAATCACCATACTAAAACAAGACTGTAAAACCATATGTAAAATCACCATACTAAAACAAGACTGTAAAACTACCTATAAAATCATCATACTAAAACAAGAATGTAAAACGATATGTAAAATCACCATACTAAAACAAGGCTGTAAAACCATATGTAAAATCACCATACTAAAATAAGACTATAAAACCATATGTAAAATCATCATACTAAAACAAGACAGTAAAACCATATGTAAAATCATCATACTAAAACAAGGCTGTAAGACCATATGTAAAATCATCATACTAAAACAAGACTGTAAAACTACCTATAAAATCATCATACTAAAACAAGACTGTAAAATCATATGTAAAATCACCATACTATAACAAGACTGTAAAACCATATGTAAAATCATCATACTAAAACAAGACTGTAAAACCATATGTAAAATCACCACTCTAAAACAAGACAGTAAAACCATGTAAAATCACCACTCTAAAACAAGACTGTAAAACCATATGTAAAATCACCATACTAAAACAAGGCTGTAAAACCATATGTAAAATCACCATACTAAAACAAGACTGTAAAACTACGTATAAAATCATCATACTAAAACAAGACTGTAAAACCATATGTAAAATCACCATCTAAAACAAGACTGTAAAACCATATGTAAAATCATCATAATAAAAGAAGACTGTAAAACCATATGTAAAATCACCATACTAAAACAAGACTGTAAAACTACGTATAAAATCATCATACTAAAACAAGACTGTAAAACCATATGTAAAATCACCATACTAAAACAAGACTGTAAAACCATATGTAAAATCATCATACTAAAACAAGACAGTAAAACCATATGTAAAATAATCATACTAAAACAAGACTGTAAGACCATATGTAAAATCATCATACTAAAACAAGGCTGTAAAACCATATAGTAAAATCATCACACTAAAACAACGCTGTAAAACCATATGTAAAATCACCACACTAAAATAAGACTATAAAACCATATGTAAAATCACCATACTAAAACAAGACTGTAAAACCATATGTGAAATCATTATACTAAAACAAGACTGTAAAATCATATGTAAAATCACCATACTAAAACAAGACTGTAAACCATATGTAAAATCATCATACTAAAACAAGACTGTAAAACTATATGTAAAATCATCATACTAAAACAAAACTGTAAAACTACCTATAAAATCATCATACTTAAAACAAGACTGTAAAACCATATGTAAAATCACCATACTAAAATAAGACTATAAAACTATATGTAAAATCATCATACTAAAACATGACTGTAAAACCATATGTAAAATCATCATACTAAAACAAGACTGTAAAACTATATGTAAAATCACCATACTAAAACAAGACTGTAAAACTACCTATAAAATCACCACACTATAACAAGACTGTAAAATCATATGTAAAATTATCACACTAAAACAAGCTGTAAAACCATATGTAAAATCACCATACTAAAATAAGACTATAAAACTATATGTAAAATCATCATACTAAAACAAGACTGTAAAACTATATGTAAAATCACCACTCTAAAACAAGACTGTAAAACTATATGTAAAATCATCATACTAAAACAAGACTGTAAAACCATATGTAAAATCATCACACTAAAACAAGGCTGTAAAACTGTAAAACCATATGTAAAATCACATACTAAAACAAGACTGTAAAACCATATGTAAAATCACCATACTAAAATAAGACTGTAAAACCATATGAAAAAAAACCATACTAAAACAACAACACTGTAAAACTACCTATAAAATCATCACACTAAAACAAGACTGTACTATGTAAAACACCATACTAAAACAAACTGTATCACCATACTAAAACAAGACTGTAAAACTATGTAAAATCTACCTATAAAATCATCACTAAAACAAAACTGTAAAACAAGGCTGTGTAAAACCATATGTAAAATCACCATCTAAAACTAAAACAAGACTGTAAAACCATATGTAAAATCACCATACTAAAACAAGGTCTGTAAAACCACCTATAAAATCATCACACTAAAACAAGACTGTAAAACGAAAACCATATGTAAAATCACCACTCTAAAACAAGACAGTAAAACCATATGTAAAATCATCATAATAAAAGAACAAGACTGTAAAACCATATGTAAAATCACCATACTAAAAAAACAAGACTGTAAAACTACGTATAAAATCATCATACTAAAAGAAGACTGTAAAACCATATGTAAAATCACCATACTAAAACAAGACTGTAAAACTACTTATAAAATCATCATACTAAAACAAGAATGTAAAACGATATGTAAAATCACCATACTAAAACAAGACTGTAAAACCATATGTAAAATCATTATACTAAAACAAGACTATAAAACCATATGTAAAATCACCATACTAAAATAAGACTTTAAAACCATATGTAAAATCATCATACTAAAACGAGACTGTAAAACCATATGTAAAATCACCATACTAAAACAAGACTGTAAAACTACCTATAAAATCATCATACTAAAACAAGACTGTAAAATCATATGTAAAATCACCATACTATAACAAGACTGTGTAACCATATCTAAAATCATCATACTAAAACAAGGCTGTAAAACTATATGTAAAATCATCATACTAAAACAAAGACTGTAAAACTACCTATAAAATCATCATACTAAAACAAGACTGTAAAACCATATGTAAAATCACCACTCTAAAACAAGACTGTAAAACCATATGTAAAATCACCATACTAAAAAATAAGACTGTAAAACTACCTATAAAATCATCATACTAAAACAAGACTGTAAAACCATATGTAAAATCATCATACTAAAACAAGACTGTAAAACCATATGTAAAATCATCACACTAAAACAAGACTGTAAAACTATATGTAAAATCATCACACTAAAACAACGCTGTAAAACCATATGTAAAATCACCATACTAAAATAAGACTATAAAACCATATGTAAAATCACCATACTAAAACAAGACTGTAAAACCATATATAAAATCATCATACTAAAACAAGACTGTAAAACCATATGTAAAATCACCATACTAAAACAAGACTGTAAAACTATATGTAAAATCATCATACTAAAACAAGACTGTAAAACCATATGTAAAATCATCATACTAAAACAAGACTGTAAAACCATATGTAAAATCATCATACTAAAACAAGGCTGTAAAACCATATGTAAAATCATCATACTAAAACAAGACTGTAAAACCATATGTAAAATCACCATACTAAAACAAGACTGTAAAACTACCTATAAAATCATCATACTAAAACAAAGACTGTAAAACCATATGTAAAATCATCATACTAAAACAAGACTGTAAAACCATATGTAAAATCACCATACTAAAACAAGACTGTAAAACCATATGTAAAATCACCATAATACTAAAACAAGACATGTAAAACCATATGTAAAATCATCATACTAAAACAAGACTGTAAAACCATATGTAAAATCACCATACTAAAACAAGACTGTAAAACTACCTATGTAAAATCATCATACTAAAAAAACAAGACTGTAAAACCATATGTAAAATCACCATACTAAAACAAGACTGTAAAACCATATGTAAAATCATCATACTAAAACAAGACTGTAAAACCATATGTAAAATCATCATACTAAAAAACAAGACTGTAAAACCATATGTAAAATCACCATACTAAAACAAGACTGTAAAACCATATGTAAAATCATCATACTAAAACAAGACTGTAAAACCATATGTAAAATCATCATACTAAAACAAGACTGTAAAACCATATGTAAAATCACCATACTAAAACAAGACTGTAAAAACTACCTATAAAATCATCATACTAAAAAACAAGACTGTAAACCATATGTAAAATCACCATACTAAAACAAGACTGTAAAACCATATGTAAAATCATCATACTAAAACAAGACTGTAAAACCATATAAAATCAAATCATACTAAAACAAGACTGTAAAACCATATGTAAAATCACCATACTAAAACAAGACTGTAAAACCATATGTAAAATCACCATACTAAAACAAGACTGTAAAACCATATGTAAAATCATCATACTAAAACAAGACTGTAAAACCATATGTAAAATCACCATACTAAAACAAGACTGTAAAACTACCTATAAAAATCATCATACTAAAACAAGACTGTAAAACCATATGTAAAATCACCATACTAAAACAAGACTGTAAAACCATATGTAAAATCACCATACTAAAACAAGACTGTAAAACCATATGTAAAATCATCATACTAAAACAAGACTGTAAAACCATATGTAAAATCACCATACTAAAACAAGACTGTAAAACCATATGTAAAATCATCACTTAAAACAAGACTGTAAAACCATATGTAAAATCATCATACTAAAACAAGACTGTAAAACCATATGTAAAATCATCATACTAAAACAAGACTGTAAAACCATATGTAAAATCATCATACTAAAACAAGACTGTAAAACCATATGTAAAATCACCATACTAAAACAAGACTGTAAAACCATATGTAAAATCACCATACTAAAACAAGAACGCTGTAAAACCATATGTAAAATCACCATACTAAAACAAGACTGTAAAACTATGTAAAATCATCATACTAAAACAAGACTGTAAAACCATATGTAAAATCATCATACTAAAACAAGACTGTAAAACTATATGTAAAATCACCATCTAAAAAACAAGACTGTAAAACTATATAAAATCATCATACTAAAAACAAGACTGTAAAACCATATGTAAAATCACCATACTAAAACAAGACTGTAAAACTACCTATGTAAAATCATCATACTAAAACAAGACTGTAAAACCATATGTAAAATCACCATACAAAAAGAAGACTGTAAAACCATATGTAAAATCACTATACTAAAAGAAGACTGTAAAAAACCATATATAAAATTACTATCATAAACTGTGTAAGACTATATGTAAAATCATCATACTAAAACAAGACTGTAAAACCATATGTAAAATCACCAATTTAAAACAGACTGTAAAACCATATGTAAAAAAAATCACTATAAAACAAGACTGTAAAATCATATGTAAAATCACCATACTAAAAGAAGACTGTGTAAACCATATGTAAAATCAACATCATACTAAAACAAGTGTAAAACCATATGTAAAATCATCATACTAAAACAAGACAGTAAAAACTATATGTAAATCATCATACTAAAAACAAGTCTAGTAAAACCATATAAAAACTCATCATACTAAAACAAGGCTGTAAAACCATATGTAAAATCACTTCATACTAAAACAACGCTGTAAAACCACCTATAAAATCACCATACTCTAAAACAAGACTGTAAAACCATATGTAAAATCACCATACTAAAACAAGACTGTAAACCATATGTAAAATCATACTCATACAAAAAACCAGATGTAAAACCATATGTAAACGTCAGCACATACTAAAACAAGAATAAAATCATTCATAATAAAAAATGTACTACTATAAAACCATATAAAAAATCACCACTACTAAAAAGACTGTAAAACCATATGTAAAATCACCATACTAAAATGTAAGACTGTAAAACCATCTATAAAAATCATCATACTAAAACAAGACTGTAAAACCATATGTAAAATCACCACCTTAAAACAAGACTGTAAAACCATATGTAAAATCATCATACTAAAACAAAGACTGTAAACTACCATAAGGTGTAAAATCATCATACTAAAACAAGACTGTAAAACCATAAATAAAATCACATCATACTTAAACAAGACTCATAAAACCATATGTAAAATCATCATACTAAAACAAGACTGTAAAACCATATGTAAAATCACTATACTAAAACAAGACTGTAAAACTACCTATAAAATCATCATCATACTAAAACAAGACTGTAAAACTGTATGTAAAATCATCAGCACTAAAAACAAGACTGTAAAACCATATGTAAAATCACCATACTATAACAAGACTGTAAAAACCATATGTA
Source organism: Tachypleus tridentatus (assembly GCF_004210375.1). Lineage (NCBI taxonomy): Eukaryota > Metazoa > Arthropoda > Merostomata > Xiphosura > Limulidae > Tachypleus > Tachypleus tridentatus. The sequence continues at coordinate 541,622 of NC_134829.1, read as the reverse complement.
AAATCATCATCACACTAAAACAACGACTGTAAAACCATATGTAAAATCACCATACTAAAACAAGACTATAAAACCATATGTAAAATCACCATACTAAAACAAGACTGTAAACTACCTATAAAATCATCATACTAAAACAAGACTGTAAAACTATATAAAATCACCATACTAAAAACAAGACTGTAAAACCATATATGTAAAATCTCATACTAAAACAAGACTACTAAAACCATACAAAATCATCATACTAAAACAAGACTGTAAAACCATATGTAAAATCACCACTCTAAAAACAAGACTGTAAAACCATATGTAAAATCACCATACTAAAACAAGACAAAACCATACTGTAAAAATCATCATACTAAAACAAGACTATAAACATATGTATAATTCACCATATTTAAAACAAGACTGTAAACTACCTATAAAATCACCATACTAAAACAAGACTTGTAAAACCATATGTAAAATCACCATACTAAAACAAGACTGGCTTTAAACCATATGTAAAATCACTCATACTAAAAACAAGACTGTAAAACCATATGTGTAAAATCATCATACTAAAAAAACAAGACTGTAAAAAACTGAACATGTAAAAATCATCACTCTAAAACAAGACTGTAAAACCATATGTAAAATCATCATACTAAAAAAATCAAGACTGTAAAACTACCTGTAAAATCACCATACAAAACTGTAAAACCCATATGTAAAACATCATATACTAAAACAAGACTGTAAAACCATATGTCTCAAAACTGTAAAATATATGTAAAACCACTTACTAAAACATCCTACTGTAAAACCATATGTAAACTCACCATACTAAAACAAGACTGTAAAACTATATGTAAAATCATCATACTAAAACAAAAACTGTAAAACCATATGTAAAATCATCATACTAAAAACAAGACTGTAAAACCATATGTAAAATCATCATACTAAAACAAGACTGTAAAACCATATGTGTAAAATCACACCACTCTAAAACAAGACTGTAAAATACCATATGTATGAAAATCATCATACTAAAACAAGACTGTAAAACCATATGTAAAATCACCATACTAAAAAATGCCTAAGACTGTAAACTGCCATATGTAAAAATCATCATACTAAAACAAGACTGTAAACTACATATGTAAAATCACCATACTAAAACAAGACTGTAAAACCATAATAAAATCATCATACTAAAACAAGACTGTAAAACCATATGTAAAATCATCATAATAAAACAAGACACAATAAAATCATATAATAAAAAAATCATCATACTAAAACAAGACTGTAAAACCATATGTAAAATCACAACTTTAAAACAAGACTGTAAACCATATCTAAAATCACCATACTAAAACAGACTGTAAAACCATATGTAAATTATCACACTAAAACAAGACTGTAAAACCATATGTAAAATCTGGCATAATAAGATCATCTCTAAAAACATGACAGTCTAAAACCATATGTAAAATCATCATACTAAAACAGGACTGTAAAACTATATGTAAAATCATCATAAAAACAAGACTGTAAAACTATATGTAAAATCATCATACTAAAACAAGACTGTAAAACCATATGTAAAATCATCATACTAAAATAAGACTGTAAAACCATATGTAAAATCACCATACTAAAACAAGACTGTAAAACCATATGTAAAATCACCATACTAAAACAAGACTGTAAAACTATATGTAAAATCATCATACTAAAACAAGACTGTAAAACCATATGTAAAATCATCATACTAAAACAAGACTGTAAAACCATATGTAAAATCATCATACTAAAACAAGACTGTAAAACTATGTAAAATCATCATACTAAAACAAGACTGTAAAACCATATGTAAAATCACCACTCTAAAACAAGACTGTAAAACCATATGTAAAATCATCATACTAAAACAAGACTGTAAAACCATATGTAAAATCACCATACTAAAACAAGACTGTAAAACCATATGTAAAATCATCATACTAAAACAAGACTGTAAAACCATATGTAAAATCATCATACTAAAACAAGACTGTAAAACCATATGTAAAATCACCATACTAAAACAAGACTGTAAAACCATATATAAAATCATCATACTAAAACAAGACTGTAAAACCATATGTAAAATCACCATACTAAAACAAGACTGTAAAACCATATGTAAAATCATCATACTAAAACAAGACTGTAAAACCATATGTAAAATCACCATACTAAAACAAGACTGTAAAACCATATGTAAAATCATCATACTAAAACAAGACTGTAAAACTATATATAAAATCATCATCATACTAAAACAAGACTGTAAAACCATATGTAAAATCATCATACTAAAACAAGACTGTAAACCATATGTAAAATCATCATACTAAAACAAGACTGTAAAACCATATGTAAAATCATCATACTAAAACAAGACTGTAAAACCATATGTAAAATCATCATACTAAAACAAGACTGTAAAACCATATATAAAATCACCACTAAAACAAGACTGTAAAACCATATGTAAAATCATCATACTAAAACAAGACTGTAAAACCATATGTAAAATCATCATACTAAAACAAGACTGTAAAACTATATGTAAAATCATCATACTAAAACAAGACTGTAAAACCATATGTAAAATCACCATACTAAAACAAGACTGTAAAACCATATGTAAAATCACCATACTAAAACAAGACTGTAAAACCATATGTAAAATCATCATACTAAAACAAGACTGTAAAACCATATGTAAAATCATCATACTAAAACAAGACTGTAAAACCATATGTAAAATCACCATACTAAAACAAGACTGTAAAACCATATGTAAAATCACCATACTAAAACAAGACTGTAAAACCATATGTAAAATCATCATACTAAAACAAGACTGTAAAACCATATATAAAATCATCATACTAAAACAAGACTGTAAAACCATATGTAAAATCACCATCTAAAACAAGACTGTAAAACCATATGTAAAATCACCATACTAAAACAAGACTGTAAAACTATATGTAAAATCATCATACTAAAACAAGACTGTAAAACCATATGTAAAATCATCTCTAAAACAAGACTGTAAAACCATATGTAAAATCATACTAAAAAAAACAAGACTGTAAACCATATGTAAAATCATCATACTAAAACAAGACTGTAAAACCATATGTAAAATCATCATACTAAAACAAGACTGTAAAACCATATGTAAAATCACCACACTAAAACAAGACTGTAAAACCATATGTAAAATCACCATACTAAAACAAGACTGTAAAACCATATGTAAAATCACCATACTAAAACAAGACTGTAAAACCATATGTAAAATCATCATACTAAAACAAGACTGTAAAACCATATGTAAAATCATCATACTAAAACAAGACTGTAAAACCATATGTAAAATCATCATACTAAAACAAGACTGTAAAACTATGTAAAATCATCATACTAAAACAAGACTGTAAAACCATATGTAAAATCATCATACTAAAACAAGACTGTAAAACCATATGTAAAATCATCATACTAAAACAAGACTGTAAAACCATATGTAAAATCATCATACTAAAACAAGACTGTAAAACCATATGTAAAATCACCATACTAAAACAAGACTGTAAAACCATATGTAAAATCATCATACTAAAACAAGACTGTAAAACCATATGTAAAATCACCATACTAAAACAAGACTGTAAAACCATATGTAAAATCACCATACTAAAACAAGACTGTAAAACCATATGTAAAATCACCATACTAAAACAAGACTGTAAAACCATATGTAAAATCATCATACTAAAACAAGACTGTAAAACCATATGTAAAATCATCATACTAAAACAAGACTGTAAAACCATATGTAAAATCATCATACTAAAACAAGACTGTAAAACTATATGTAAAATCATCATACTAAAACAAGACTGTAAAACCATATGTAAAATCATCATACTAAAACAAGACTGTAAAACCATATGTAAAATCATCATACTAAAACAAGACCATATGTAAAATCATCATACTAAAACAAGACTGTAAAACCATATGTAAAATCATCATACTAAAACAAGACTGTAAAACCATATGTAAAATCATCATACTAAAACAAGACTGTAAAACCATATGTAAAATCACCACTAAAACAAGACTGTAAAACCATATGTAAAATCATCATACTAAAACAAGACTGTAAAACCATATGTAAAATCATACTAAAACAAGACTGTAAAACCATATGTAAAATCATCATACTAAAACAAGACTGTAAAACCATATGTAAAATCACCATACTAAAACAAGACTGTAAAACCATATGTAAAATCATCATACTAAAACAAGACTGTAAAACCATATGTAAAATCATCATACTAAAACAAGACTGTAAAACCATATGTAAAATCACCATACTAAAACAAGACTGTAAAACCATATGTAAAATCACCATACTAAAACAAAAACCATATGTAAAATCATCATACTAAAACAAGACTGTAAAACTATATGTAAAATCATCATACTAAAACAAGACTGTAAAACCATATGTAAAATCATCATACTAAAACAAGACTGTAAAACCATATGTAAAATCACCATACTAAAACAAGACTGTAAAACCATATGTAAAATCACCATACTAAAACAAGACTGTAAAACCATATGTAAAATCACCATACTAAAACAAGACTGTAAAACCATATGTAAAATCATCATACTAAAACAAGACTGTAAAACCATATGTAAAATCACCATACTAAAACAAGACTGTAAAACCATATGTAAAATCATCATACTAAAACAAGACTGTAAAACCATATGTAAAATCACCATACTAAAACAAGACTGTAAAACCATATGTAAAATCATCATACTAAAACAAGACTGTAAAACCATATGTAAAATCATCATACTAAAACAAGACTGTAAAACCATATGTAAAATCATCATACTAAAACAAGACTGTAAAACCATATGTAAAATCATCATACTAAAACAAGACTGTAAAACCATATGTAAAATCATCATACTAAAACAAGACTGTAAAACCATATGTAAAATCATCATACTAAAACAAGACTGTAAAACCATATGTAAAATCACCATACTAAAACAAGACTGTAAAACCATATGTAAAATCATCATACTAAAACAAGACTGTAAAACCATATGTAAAATCATCATACTAAAACAAGACTGTAAAACCATATGTAAAATCACCATACTAAAACAAGACTGTAAAACCATATGTAAAATCATCATACTAAAACAAGACTGTAAAACCATATGTAAAATCATCATACTAAAACAAGACTGTAAAACTATATATAAAATCATCATACTAAAACAAGACTGTAAAACCATATGTAAAATCACCATACTAAAACAAGACTGTAAAACCATATGTAAAATCATCATACTAAAACAAGACTGTAAAACCATATAAAAATCATCATACTAAAACAAGACTGTAAAACCATATGTAAAATCATCATACTAAAACAAGACTGTAAAACCATATGTAAAATCACATACTAAAACAAGACTGTAAAACCATATGTAAAATCACATACTAAAACAAGACTGTAAAACCATATGTAAAATCATCACACTAAAACAAGACTGTAAAACCATATGTAAAATCACCATACTAAAACAAGACTGTAAAACCATATGTAAAATCATCATACTAAAACAAGACTGTAAAACCATATGTAAAATCATCATACTAAAACAAGACTGTAAAACCATATGTAAAATCACCATACTAAAACAAGACTGTAAAACTATATGTAAAATCATCATACTAAAACAAGACTGTAAAACCATATGTAAAATCATCATACTAAAACAAGACTGTAAAACCATATGTAAAATCATCATACTAAAACAAGACTGTAAAACCATATGTAAAATCACCATACTAAAACAAGACTGTAAAACCATATGTAAAATCACCATACTAAAACAAGACTGTAAAACCATATGTAAAATCATCATACTAAAACAAGACTGTAAAACCATATGTAAAATCACCATACTAAAACAAGACTGTAAAACTATATGTAAAATCATCATACTAAAACAAGACTGTAAAACCATATGTAAAATCATCATACTAAAACAAGACTGTAAAACCATATGTAAAATCATCATACTAAAACAAGACTGTAAAACCATATGTAAAATCATCATACTAAAACAAGACTGTAAAACCATATGTAAAATCATCATACTAAAACAAGACTGTAAAACCATATGTAAAATCACCATACTAAAACAAGACTGTAAAACTATATGTAAAATCATCATACTAAAACAAGACTGTAAAACCATATGTAAAATCACCATACTAAAACAAGACTGTAAAACCATATGTAAAATCATCATACTAAAACAAGACTGTAAAACCATATGTAAAATCATCATACTAAAACAAGACTGTAAAACCATATGTAAAATCACCATACTAAAACAAGACTGTAAAACCATATGTAAAATCATCATACTAAAACAAGACTGTAAAACCATATAAAATCATCATACTAAAACAAGACTGTAAAACCATATGTAAAATCACCATACTAAAACAAGACTGTAAAACCATATGTAAAATCATCATACTAAAACAAGACTGTAAAACCATATGTAAAATCATCATACTAAAACAAGACTGTAAAACCATATGTAAAATCACCATACTAAAACAAGACTGTAAAACCATATGTAAAATCACATACTAAAACAAGACTGTAAAACCATATGTAAAATCACCATACTAAAACAAGACTGTAAAACCATATGTAAAATCATCATACTAAAACAAGACTGTAAAACCATATGTAAAATCATCATACTAAAACAAGACTGTAAAACCATATGTAAAATCACCACTCTAAAACAAGACTGTAAAACCATATGTAAAATCATCATACTAAAACAAGACTGTAAAACCATATGTAAAATCACCATACTAAAACAAGACTGTAAAACCATATGTAAAATCATCATACTAAACAAGACTGTAAAACCATATGTAAAATCATCATACTAAAACAAGACTGTAAAACCATATGTAAAATCATCACTAAAACAAGACTGTAAACCATATGTAAAATCATCATACTAAAACAAGACTGTAAAACCATGTAAAATCATCATACTAAAACAAGACTGTAAAACCATATGTAAAATCATCATACTAAAACAAGACTGTAAAACCATAAAATCACCATACTAAAACAAGACTGTAAAACTATATAAAATCATCATACTAAAACAAGACTGTAAAACCATATGTAAAATCATCCTAAAACAAGACTGTAAAACCATATGTAAAATCACCATACTAAAACAAGACTGTAAAACCATATGTAAAATCATCATACTAAAACAAGACTGTAAAACCATATGTAAAATCATCATACTAAAACAAAACCATATAAAATCATCATACTAAAACAAGACTGTAAAACCATATGTAAAATCACCATACTAAAACAAGACTGTAAAACCATATGTAAAATCACCATACTAAAACAAGACTGTAAAACTATATATAAAATCACCATACTAAAACAAGACTGTAAAACTATATATAAAATCATCATACTAAAACAAGACTGTAAAACCATATGTAAAATCACCATACTAAAACAAGACTGTAAAACCATATGTAAAATCATCATACTAAAACAAGACTGTAAAACTATATGTAAAATCATCATACTAAAACAAGACTGTAAAACCATATAAAATCACATACTTAAACAAGACTGTAAAACCATATGTAAAATCACCATACTAAAACAAGACTGTAAAACCATATGTAAAATCACCATACTAAAACAAGACTGTAAAACCATATGTAAAATCACATACTAAAACAAGACTGTAAAACTATGTATAAATCATCATAATAAAACAAGACTGTAAAACCATATGTAAAATCACCATACTAAAACAAGACTGTAAAACCATATGTAAAATCATCATACTAAAACAAGACTGTAAAACCATATGTAAAATCATCATACTAAAACAAGACTGTAAAACCATATGTAAAATCATCATACTAAAACAAGACTGTAAAACCATATGTAAAATCATCATACTAAAACAAGACTGTAAAACCATATGTAAAATCACCATACTAAAACAAGACTGTAAACTACCTATGTAAAATCATCATACTAAAACAAGACTGTAAAACCATATGTAAAATCACCACTACTAAAACAAGACTGTAAAACCATATGTAAAATCATCATACTAAAACAAGACTGTAAAACCATATGTAAAATCACCATACTAAAACAAGACTGTAAAACCATATGTAAAATCATCACTAAAACAAGACTGTAAAACTATGTAAAATCATCATACTAAAACAAGACTGTAAAACCATGTAAAATCACCATACTAAAACAAGACTGTAAAACCATATGTAAAATCACCATACTAAAACAAGACTGTAAAACCATATGTAAAATCATCATACTAAAACAAGACTGTAAAACCATATGTAAAATCACCATACTAAAACAAGACTGTAAAACCATATGTAAAATCATATACTAAAACAAGACTGTAAAACCATATGTAAAATCATCATCATACTAAAACAAGACTGTAAAACCATATGTAAAATCATCATACTAAAACAAGACTGTAAAACCATATGTAAAATCATCATACTAAAACAAGACTGTAAAACCATATGTAAAATCATCATACTAAAACAAGACTGTAAAACCATATGTAAAATCATCATACTAAAACAAGACTGTAAAACTACTATAAAATCATCATACTAAAACAAGACTGTAAAACCATATGTAAAATCACCACTAAAACAAGACTGTAAAACCATATAAAAATCACATAAAAAATAAGACTGTAAAACATATGTAAAATCATCATACTAAAACAAGACTGTAAAACCATATGTAAAATCACCACTAAAACAAGACTGTAAAACCATATGTAAAATCATCATACTAAAACAAGACTGTAAAACCATATGTAAAATCACCATACTAAAACAAGACTGTAAAACTATGTAAAATCATCATACTAAAACAAGACTGTAAAACCATATGTAAAATCATCATAAAAAACAAGACTGTAAAACCATATGTAAAATCACCATACTAAAACAAGACTGTAAAACCATATGTAAAATCATCATACTAAAACAAGACTGTAAAACCATATGTAAAATCATCATACTAAAACAAGACTGTAAAACCATATGTAAAATCACATACTAAAACAAGACTGTAAAACCATATGTAAAATCATCATACTAAAACAAGACTGTAAAACCATATGTAAAATCACCATACTAAAACAAGACTGTAAAACCATATGTAAAATCACATACTAAAACAAGACTGTAAAACCATATGTAAAATCATCATACTAAAACAAGACTGTAAAACCATATGTAAAATCACCATACTAAAACAAGACTGTAAAACCATATGTAAAATCACCATACTAAAACAAGACTGTAAAACCATATGTAAAATCACCATACTAAAACAAGACTGTAAAACCATATGTAAAATCATCATACTAAAACAAGACTGTAAAACTACCTATAAAATCATCATACTAAAACAAGACTGTAAAACCATATGTAAAATCACCACTCTAAAACAAGACTGTAAAACCATATGTAAAATCATCATACTAAAACAAGACTGTAAAACTACCTATAAAATCATCATACTAAAACAAGACTGTAAAACCATATGTAAAATCACCTACTAAAACAAGACTGTAAAACCATATGTAAAATCACATACTAAAACAAGACTGTAAAACCATATGTAAAATCACCATACTAAAACAAGACTGTAAAACCATATGTAAAATCATCATACTAAAACAAGTGTAAAACCATATGTAAAATCATCATCTAAAAACAAGACTGTAAAACCATATGTAAAATCATCATACTAAAACAAGACTGTAAAACCATATGTAAAATCATCATACTAAAACAAGACTGTAAAACCATATGTAAAATCATCATACTAAAACAAGACTGTAAAACCATATGTAAAATCACCATACTAAAACAAGACTGTAAAACCATATGTAAAATCACCATACTAAAACAAGACTGTAAAACCATATGTAAAATCATTATACTAAAACAAGACTGTAAAACCATATGTAAAATCACCATACTAAAACAAGACTGTAAAACTACCTATAAAATCATCATACTAAAACAAGACTGTAAAACCATATGTAAAATCATCATACTAAAACAAGACTGTAAAACTATATGTAAAATCATCATACTAAAACAAGACTGTAAAACATATGTAAAATCATCACTACTAAAACAAGACTAAAACCATATGTAAAATCACCATACTAAAACAAGACTGTAAAACCATATGTAAAATCATCATACTAAAACAAGACTGTAAAACCATATGTAAAATCACCATACTAAAACAAGACTGTAAAACCATATGTAAAATCACCATACTAAAACAAGACTGTAAAACTACGTATAAATCATCATACTAAAACAAGACTGTAAAACCATATGTAAAATCACCATACTAAAACAAGACTGTAAAACTATATGTAAAATCATCATACTAAAACAAGACTGTAAAACCATATGTAAAATCATCATACTAAAACAAGACTGTAAAACCATATGTAAAATCATCATACTAAAACAAGACTGTAAAACCATATGTAAAATCACCATACTAAACAAGACTGTAAAACCATATGTAAAATCACCATACTAAAACAAGACTGTAAAACCATATGTAAAATCATCATACTAAAACAAGACTGTAAAACCATATGTAAAATCACCATACTAAAACAAGACTGTAAAACTATATGTAAAATCATCATACTAAAACAAGACTGTAAAACCATATGTAAAATCACCATACTAAAACAAGACTGTAAAACCATATGTAAAATCACCACTCTAAAACAAGACTGTAAAACCATATGTAAAATCACCATACTAAAACAAGACTGTAAAACTATATATAAAATCATCATACTAAAACAAGACTGTAAAACCATATGTAAAATCATCATACTAAAACAAGACTGTAAAACCATATGTAAAATCACCACTAAAACAAGACTGTAAAACCATATGTAAAATCATCATACTAAAACAAGACTGTAAAACCATATGTAAAATCATCATACTAAAACAAGACTGTAAAACCATATGTAAAATCATCATACTAAAACAAGACTGTAAAACCATATGTAAAATCACCATACTAAAACAAGACTGTAAAACCATATGTAAAATCATCACTAAAACGACTGTAAAACCATATGTAAAATCATCATACTAAAACAAGACTGTAAAACCATATGTAAAATCACCACTCTAAAACAAGACTGTAAAACCATATGTAAAATCACCATACTAAAACAAGACTGTAAACTACCTATAAAATCATCATACTAAAACAAGACTGTAAAACCATATGTAAAATCACACTAAAACAAGACTGTAAAACCATATGTAAAATCATCATAAAAACAAGACTGTAAAACCATGTAAAATCATCATACTAAAACAAGACTCATAAAACCACATATGTAAAATCATCATACTAAAACAAGACTGTAAAACCATATGTAAAATCATCATACTAAAACAAGACTGTAAAACCATATGTAAAATCACCATACTAAAAACAAGACTGTAAAACCATATGTAAAATCATCATAATAAAACAAGACTGTAAAACCATATTCATACTAAAAAACAAGACTGTAAAACCATATGTAAAATCATCATACTAAAACAAGGCTGTAAAACCATATGTAAAATCATCATACTAAAACAACGCTGTAAAACCATATGTAAAATCACCATACTAAAATAAGACTGTAAAACCATATGTAAAATCACCATACTAAAACAAGACTGTAAAACCATATGTAAAATCATCATACTAAAACAAGACTGTAAAACATATGTAAAATCACCTACTAAAACAAGACTGTAAAACCATATTAAAATCATCATACTAAAACAAGACTAAAAACCATATATGTAAAATCATCATACTAAAACAAGACTGTAAAACCATATGTAAAATCATCATACTAAAAAACAAGACTGTAAAACTACCTATAAAATCATCACTAAAACAAGACTGTAAAACCATATGTAAAATCACCACTCTAAACAAGACTGTAAAACCATATGTAAAATCATCATACTAAAATAAGACTGTAAACTACCTATAAAATCATCATACTAAAACAAGACTGTAAAACCATATGTAAAATCACCACTCTAAAACAAGACTGTAAAACCATATGTAAAATCACCACTCTAAAACAAATAAGACTGTAAAACCATGTATAAATCACCATACTAAAATAAGACTGTAAACCATATGTAAAATCACCACTCTAAAACAAGACTGTAAAACCATAAAATCATCATATAAAACAAGACTGTAAAACCATATGTAAAATCACCATACTAAAATAAGACTGTAAAACCATATGTAAAATCATCACACTAAAACAAGACTGTAAAACCATATGTAAAATCATCATACTAAAAACAAGACTGTAAAACCATATGTAAAATCACCATACTAAAACAAGACTGTAAAACTATGTAAAATCACCATACTAAAACAAGACTGTAAAACCATATAAAAAATCATCATATAAAACAAGACTGTAAAACCATATGTAAAATCACCATACTAAAACAAGACTGTAAAAACTACCTATAAAAATCATCATACTAAAACAAGCATCTCCTGTAAAACTATATGTAAAATCATCATACTAAAACAAGACTGTAAAACTATCTATAAAATCATCATACTAAACAAGACTGTAAAACCATATGTAAAATCACCTTCACTTAAAACAAGACTGTAAAACCATATGTAAAATCCACTACTAAAACAAGACTGTAAAACCTACTAAAACCATCATACTAAAAACAACACTGTAAACTACCTATAAAATCATCATACTAATATGAATGTAAAACCATATAGCAATACGTAACTGAAC
>NC_134829.1:480326-528036 GCF_004210375.1 Tachypleus tridentatus | reverse complement strand
GATGATCTTTTTACATAGGTATTTACAGTCCTGTCTTTAGCATGATGATTTACACATGGTCTTACAGTCCTTGTTCTTAGTATGGTGATTTTACATATGGTTTTACAGTCTTGTTTTTAGTATGATGATTTTACATATAGGTTTGGTCTCTTGTTTTTAGTATGGTGATTTTACATATGGTTTTACAGTCCTTGTTTTAGGTATGATGATTTTATACGTAGGTTTTACAGTCTTGCTTGTTTTTGTGGTGATTTTACATATGGTTTTACAGTCTTGTTTTAGTATGGTGATCTTTACATATGGTTTTACAGTCCTTGTTTTAAAGTATGGTGATTTTACAGGTGGTTTTGTCTTGTTGTTTTAGTATGGTGATCTTTATATATCGCTTTTACAGTTCTTGTTTTAGTATGATGATCTTATAGGTAGTTTTACAGTCTTGTTTTAGTATGATGATTTTACATATGGTTTTACAGTCTTGTTTTAGTATGATGAGGATTTTACATATGGTTTATAGTCTTATTTTAGTATGGTGATTTTACATATGGTTTAGCGTTGTTTTTTAGTTGGTGATTTTATGGTTTTACAGCCTTGTTTAGTGTGGTGATTTTTACATATATTGCTGATCTTGTTTTAGTATGATGATTTTACATATGGTTTTACAGTCTTGTTTTAGTAGTGATGATTTTACATATAGTTTTTTGAGTCTTGTTTTAGTATGATATTTTTACAGTATGGTTTTTTACTTACTGTCGTAATGTTTTTTAGTAGCATGATGATTTTACATATAGTTTTATAGTCTTATTTTAGTATGGTGATTTTTTACATACGGTTTTACAGCGTTGTTTTAGTGTGTGGGAGTAATTTTACATATGGTTTTACAGTCTTGTTATAGTGAGTGATTTTACATATGGTTTTACGGTTTGTTTTTTAAAGTGATGATTTTTACATATGTCTTACAGTCTTAATTTTATTATAGTAGATTTTACATATGGTTTTACAGTCTCTTGTTTTAGTATGATGATTTTACATATGGTTTTACAGTCTTGTTTTTACTATTGGTGATTTTATAGGTAGTTTTTACAGTCTTGTTTTAGTATGGTGATTTTACATATGGTTTTACAGTCTTGTTTTAGAGTGGGTGATTTTACATATGGTTTTACAGTCTTGTTTTTAAGTATGATGATTTTATATGTAAGTTTTACAGTCTTGTTTTAGTATGATGATTTTACATATGGTTATACAGCGTACTTGTTTTTAGTATATGATGATTTTACATATGGTTACAACAGTCTTGTTTTAGTATGATGATTTTACATATGGTTTTTTACAGTCTTGTTTTAGTATGATGATTTTACATATGGTTTTACAGTCTTGTTTTAGTATGGTGATTTTACATATGGTTTTACAGTCTTGTTTTAGTATGGTGATTTTACATATGGTTTTACAGTCGTTGTTTTAGTGCTTGATAATTTTATATGGTTTTACAGCCTTGTTTTAGTATGATGATTTTACGATATTGGTCATACAGTCTTGTTTTAGTATGATGATTTTACATATGGTTTTACAGTCTTGTTTTAGTATGATGATTTTACATATGGTTTTACAGTCTTGTTTTTTTAGTATGGTGATTTTACATATGGTTTTACAGTCTTGTTTTAGTGTGGTGATTTTACATTGTATGGTTTTACAGTCTTGTTTTAGTATGATGATTTTATACGTATGGTTTTACAGTCTTGTTTTAGTATGGTGATTTTACATATGGTTTTACAGTCCTTGTTTAGTATGATGATTTTACATATGGTTTTACAGTCTTGTTTTAGATGGTGGTGATTTTACATATGGTTTTACAGTCTTGTTTTAGTATGATGATTTTATACGTAGTTTTACAGTCTTGTTTTAGTATGGTGATTTTACATGGTTTTACAGTCTTGTTTTAGTATGATGATTTTACATACATGGTTTTACAGTCTTGTTTTAGAGTTGGTGATTTTACATATGGTTTTACAGTCTTGTTTTAGAGTGGATGATTTTATTATATGTGGTTTTACAGTCTTTTGTTTTAGTACAGCTCTTGATTTTACAGGTAGTTTTACAGCCTTTGTTTTAGTATGATGATTTTACATATGGTTTTACAGTCCTTGTTTTAGATGGTGATTTTACATATTGCCTTTACAGTCCTTGTTTTAGTATGATGATTTTACAGGTAGTTTTACAGTCTTGTTTTAGTATGGATGATTTTACATATGGTTTTACAGTCTTGTTTTAGTATGATGATTTTACATATGGTTTTACAGTCTTGTTTTAGTATGGTGATTTTATAGGTAGTTTTACAGTCTTGTTTTAGTATGGTGATTTTACATATGGTGTTTTACAGTCTTGTTTTAGTATGGTGATTTTACATATGGTTTTACAGCGTTGTTTTAGTGTGTGATAATTTTACATATGGTTTTACAGCCTTGTTTTAGTATGATGATCTTTACATATGGTTCCACAGTCCTTGTTTTAGTATGATGATTTTACATATAGTTTTACAGTCTTGTTTTAGAGTGGTGATTTTACATATAGTTTTACAGTCTTGTTTTAGTATGATGATTTTACATATGGTTTTACAGTCTTTTTTTAGTATGATGATTTTACATATAGTTTTATAGTCTTATCTTTTTTAGTATGGTGATTTTACATATGGTTTTACAGTCTTGTTTTAGTGTGATGATTTTACATATGGTTTTACAGTCTTGTTTTAGTATGGTGATTTTACATATGGTTTTACAGTTTTGTTTTTAAAGTTGTGATTTTACATATGGTTTTACAGTCTTGTTTTAGTATGATGATTTTACAGGTAGGTTTTACAGTCTTGTTTTAGTATGGTGATTTTACATATGGTTTTACAGTCTCTTTAGTATGATGATTTTATATGAAGTTTTACAGTCTTGTTTTTAGTATGGTGATTTTACATATGGTTTTACAGTCTCTGTTTTATTATGATGATTTTACATATGGTTTTACAGTCTTGTTTTAGAGTGGTGATTTTACATATGGTTTTACAGTCTTGTTTTAGTGTGATGATTTTATGCAGGTAGTTTTACAGACCTTTTTTAGTATGGTGATTTTACATATGGTTTTACAGTCTTGTTTTAGTATGATGATTTTACATATAGTTTTACAGTCTTGTTTTTAGTATGATGATTTTACATATTATTTTACAGTCTTATTTTAGTATGGTGATTTTACATATGGTTTTACAGTCTTGTTTTAGTATGGTGATTTTACATATGGTTTTACAGTCTTGTTTTAGTATGATGATTTTACATATGGTTTTACAGTCTTGTTTTAGTATGATGATTTTACATATGGTTTTACAGTCTTGTTTTAGATGGTGATTTTACATATAGTTTTACAGTCTCGTTTTAGTATGATGATTTTACATATGGTTTTACAGTCTTGTTTTAGTATGATGATTTTACATATGGTTTTACAGTCTTATTTTAGTATGGTGATTTTACATATGGTTTTACAGTCTTGTTTTAGTATGATGATTTTACATATGGTTTTACAGTCTTGTTTTAGTCATGGTGATTTTACATATGGTTTTACAGTCTTTTTTTTAAAGTTGTGATTTTACATATGGTTTTACAGTCTTGTTTTATTAGTATGATGATTTTACATATGGTTTTACAGTCTTGTTTTAGTATGATGATTTTACATATGGTTTTACAGTCTTGTTTTAGTATGATGATTTTATAGGTAGTTTTACAGTCTTATTTTAGTATGGTGATTTTACATATGGTTTTACAGTCTTGTTTTAGAGTGGTGATTTTACATATGGTTTTACAGTCTTGTTTAAGTATGATGATTTTACAGGTAGTTTTACAGTCTTGTTTTAGTATGATGATTTTACATATAGTTTTACAGCCCTTGTTTTAGTATGATGATTTTACATATGGTTTTACAGTCTTGTTTTATAGTATGGTGATTTTACATATGATTTTTACAGTCTTGTTTTAGTATGATGATTTTACATATGGTTTTACAGTCTTGTTTTAGTATGGTGATTTTACATATGGTTTTACAGTCTTGTTTTAGTATGGATGATTTTACATATGGTTTTACAGTCTTGTTTTAGTGTGATGATTTTACATATGGTTTTACAGTCTTGTTTTAGTATGGTGATTTTACATATGGTTTTACAGTCTTGTTTTAGTATGATGATTTTACATATGGTTTTACAGTCTTGTTTTAGTATGATGATTTTACATATGGTTTTACAGTCTTGTTTTAGTATATGATGATTTTACATATGGTTTTACAGTCTTGTTTTAGTTATGATGATTTTACATATAGTTTTACAGTCTTGTTTTTGTATGGTGATTTTACATATGGTTTTACAGTCTTGTTTTTTTATTATGATGATTTTACATATGGTTTTACAGTCTTGTTTTAGATGGTGATTTTACATATGGTTTTACAGTCTTGTTTTAGTATGATGATTTTATATGTAGTTTTACAGTCTTGTTTTAGTATGTTGATTTTACATATGGTTTTACAGTTTTGTTTTAGTATGGTGATTTTACATATGGTTTTACAGTCTTGTTTTAGATGGTGATTTTACACATGGTTTTACAGTCTTGTTTTAGTATGGTGATTTTACATATGGTTTTACAGTCTTGTTTTAGTATGATGATCTTATACCATGGTAGTTTTACAGTCTTGTTTTAGTATGATGATTTTACATATGGTTTTACAGTCTTGTTTTAGAGTGGTGATTTTACATATGGTTTTACAGTCTTGTTTTAGTATGATGATTTTACAGGTAGTTTTACAGTCTTGTTTTAGTATGGTGATTTTACATATGATTTTACAGTCTTGTTTTAGTGTGATGATTTTATAGGTAGTTTACAGACTTGTTTTAGTATGGTGATTTTATAGGTAGTTTACAGTCTTGTTTTAGTATGGTGATTTTACATATGGTTTTACAGTCTTGTTTTAGTATGGTGATTTTACATATGGTTTTACAGTCTTGTATTAGTGTGATAATTTTACACATGGTTTTACAGTCTTGTTTTAGTATGATGATTTTACATATGGTCTTACAGTCTTGTTTTAGTATGATGATTTTACATATAGTTTTACAGTCTTGTTTTAGAGTGGTGATTTTACATATAGTTTTACAGTCTTGTTTTAGTATGATGATTTTACATATGGTTTTACTGTCATGTTTTAGTATGATGATTTTACATATAGGTTTTTATAGTCTTGTTTTAGTATGGTGATTTTACATATGGTTTTACAGCGTTGTTTTAGTGTGATGATTTTACATATGGTTTTACAGTCTTGTTATAGTATGGTGATTTTAGATATGGTTTTACAGTTTTGTTTTAAAGTTGTGATTTTACATACGGTTTTAAAGTCTTGTTTTAGTATGATGATTTTATAGGTATTTTAGTTTACAGTCTTGTTTTAGTATGGTGATTTTACATATGGTTTTACAGTCTTGTTATTATGATGATTTTACATATGGTTTTACAGTCTTGTTTTATTTTGAGTATGATGATTTTACATATGGTTTTACAGTCTTGTTTTTTTATGATGATTTTACATATGGTTTTACAGTCTTGTTTTAGTATGATGATTTTATAGGTAGTTTTACAGTCTTATTTTAGTATGGTGATTTTACATATGGTTTTACAGTCTTGTTTTAGAGTGGTGATTTTACATATGGTTTTACAGTCTTGTTTAAGTATGATGATTTTACATAGGTAGTTTTACAGCCTTTGTTTTAGTATGATGATTTTACATATAGTTTTACAGCTCTTGTTTTAGTATGATGATTTTAGATATGGTTACACAGTCTTGTTATAGTATGGTGATTTTACATATGATTTTACAGTCTTGTTTTAGTATGATGATTTCACATATGGTTTTACAGTCTTGTTTTAGTATGGTGATTTTACATATGGTTTTATAGTCTTGTTTTAGTATGGTGATTTTACATATGGTTTTACAGCGTTGTTTTAGTGCATGATAATTTTACTTGTTTTATATGGTTTTACAGTCTTACAGCCTTGTTTTAGTATGATGATTTTACATATGGTTTTACAGTCTTGTTTTAGTATGATGATTTTACATATGGTTTTACAGTCTTGTTTTAGTATGATGATTTTACATATGGTCTTACAGTCTTGTTTTAGTATGGTGATTTTACATATGGTTTTACAGTCTTCTTTAGTATGATGATTTTATACGTAGTTTTACAGTCTTGTTTTTGTATGGTGATTTTACATATGGTTTTACAGTCTCTTTATTATGATGATTTTACATATGGTTTTACAGTCTTGTTTTAGAGTGGTGATTTTACATATGGTTTTACAGTCTTGTTTTAGTATGATGATTTTATACGTAGTTTTACAGTCTTGTTTTAGTATGATGATTTTACATATGGTTTTACAGTTTTGTTTTAGTATGGTGATTTTACATATGGTTTTACAGTCTTGTTTTAGATGGTGATTTTACACATGGTTTTACAGTCTTGTTTTAGAGTGGTGATTTTACATATGGTTTTACAGTCTTGTTTTAGTATGATGATCTTATAGGTAGTTTTACAGTCTTTGTTTTAGTATGATGATTTTACATATGGTTTTACAGTCTTCTGTTTTAGAGTGGTGATTTTACATATCGTTTTACAGTCTTGTTTTAGTATGATGATCTTATAGGTAGTTTTACAGTCTTGTTTTAGTATGGTGATTTTACATATGATTTTACAGTCTTGTTTTAGTGTGATGATTTTATAGGTAGCTTTTACAGACCTTGTTTTAGTATGGTGATTTTATAGGTAGTTTTACAGTCTTGTTTTAGTATGGTGATTTTACATATGGTTTTACAGTCCTATTTTAGTATGGTGATTTTACATATAGTTTTACAGTCTCGTTTTAGTGTGATAATTTTACATATGGTTTTACAGCCTTGTTTTAGTATGATGATTTTACATATGGTCTTACAGTCTTGTTTTAGTATGATGATTTTACATATAGTTTTACAGTCTTGTTTTAGAGTGGTGATTTTACATATAGTTTTACAGTCTCGTTTTAGTATGATGATTTTACATATGGTTTTACTGTCATGTTTTAGTATGATGATTTTACATATAGTTTTATAGTCTTATTTTAGTATGGTGATTTTACATATGGTTTTACAGCGTTGTTTTAGTGTGATCATTTTACATATGGTTTTACCGTCTTCTTATAGTGTGGTGATTTTAGATATGGTTTTACAGTTTTGTTTTAAAGTTGTGATTTTACATACGGATTTAAAGTCTTGTTTTAGTATGATGATTTTATAGGTAGTTTTACAGTCTTTTTTTTAGTATGGTGATTTTACATATGGTTTTACAGTCTTCTTTTAGTATGATGATTTTATACGAAGTTTTACAGTCTTGTTTTTGTATGGTGATTTTACATATGGTTTTACAGTCTTCTTTTATTATGATGATTTTACATATGGTTTTACCGTCTTGTTTTAGAGTGGTGATTTTACATATCGTTTTACAGTCTTGTTTTAGTGTGATGATTTTATAGGTAGTTTTACAGACTTGTTTTAGTATGGTGATTTTACATATCGTTTTACAGTCTTGTTTTAGTGTGATGATTTTATAGGTAGTTTTACAGTCTTGTTTTTGTATGGTGATTTTACATATGGTTTTATAGTTATATTTTAGTATGGTGATTTTACATATGGTTTTACAGCGTTGTTTTAGTGTGATAATTTTACATATGGTTTTACAGTCTTGTTTTAGTGTGATGATGATTTTACATATGGTCTTACAGTCTTGTTTTAGTATGATGATTTTACATATAGTTTTACAGTCTTGTTTTAGAGTGGTGATTTTACATATAGTTTTATAGTCTCGTTTTAGTATGATGATTTTACATATGGTTTTACAGTCATTGTTTTAGTATGATGATTTTACATATAGTTTTATAGTCTTATTTTAGTATGGTGATTTTACATATGGTTTTACAGCTTGTTTTAGTGTGATGATTTTACATATGGTTTTACAGTCTTGTTTTAGTGTGGTGATTTTATATATGGTTTTACAGTTTTGTTTTAAAGTTGTGATTTTACATATGGTTTTACAGTCTTGTTTTATTATGATGATTTTACATATGGTTTTACAGTCTTGTTTTTTTTATTATGATGATTTTACATATGGTTTTACAGTCTTGTTTTAGTATGATGATTTTATAGGTAGTCTTTACAGTCTTTGTTTTAGTATGATGATTTTACATATAGTTTTACAGTCCTTGTTTTAGTATGTTGATTTTGGATATGGTTACACAGTCTTGTTTTAGTATGGTGATTTTACATATGCCATATGATTTTACAGTCTTGTTTTAGTATAATGATTTTACACATATGGTTTTACAGTCTTGTTTTAGTATGGTGATTTTACATATGGTTTTACAGTCTTATTTTAGTATGGTGATTTTACATATGGTTTTACAGTCTTGTTTTAGTATGATGATTTTACATATGGTTTTACAGTCTTGTTTTAGTATGATGATTTTACATATGGTCTTTTACAGTCTTGTTTTTAGTATGATGATTTTACATATGGTTTTACAGTCTTGTTTTAGTATGATGATTTTACATATGGTCTTACAGTCTTGTTTTAGTATGGTGATTTTACATATGGTTTTACAGTCTTCTTTTTAGTATGATGATTTTTTATACGTAGTTTTACAGTCTTGTTTTTTTGTATGGTGATTTTACATATGGTTTTACAGTCTGTTTTATTATGATGATTTTACATATGGTTTTACAGTCTTGTTTTAGAGTGGTGATTTTACATATGGTTTTACAGTCTTGTTTTTTAGTATGATGATTTTATACGTAGTTTTACAGTCTTGTTTTAGTATGATGATTTTATATATGGTTTTACAGTCTTGTTTTAGTATGGTGATTTTACATATGGTTTTACAGTCTTGTTTTAGAGTGGTGATTTTACATATGGTTTTACAGTCTTGTTTTAGAGTGGATGATTTTATATATAGTTTTACAGTCTTGTTTTAGTATGATGATTTTACAGGTAGTTTTACAGTCTTGTTTTAGTATGATGATTTTACATATGGTTTTACAGTCTTGTTTTAGAGTGGTGATTTTACATATGGTTTTACAGTCTTGTTTTAGTATGATGATTTTACAGGTAGTTTTACAGTCTTGTTTTAGTATGGTGATTTTACATATGGTTTTACAGTCTTGTTTTAGTGTGATGATTTTTTACATAGTTTTACAGTCTTGTTTTAGTATGATGATTTTACAGGTAGTTTTACAGTCTTGTTTTAGTATGGTGATTTTACATATGGTTTTACAGTCTTGTTTTAGTATGGTGATTTTACATATGGTTTTACAGTCTTGTTTTAGTGTGATAGTGATTTTACATATGGTTTTACAGCCTTGTTTTAGTATGATGATTTTACATATGGTTTTACAGTCTTGTTTTAGTATGATGATTTTACATATAGTTTTACAGTCTTGTTTTAGAGTGGTGATTTTACATATGGTTTTACAGTCTTGTTTTAGTATGATGATTTTACATATGGTTTTACAGTCTTGTTTTAGTATGATGATTTTACATATAGTTTTACAGTCTTGTTTTAGTATGGTGATTTTACATATGGTTTTACAGCGTTGTTTTAGTATGATGATTTTACATATGGTTTTACAGTCTTGTTTTAGTGTGGTGATTTTAGATATGGTTTTACAGTTTTGTTTTAAAGTTGTGATTTTACATATGGTTTTACAGTCTTGTTTTAGTATGATGATTTTATAGGTAGTTTTACAGTCTTGTTTTAGTATGGTGATTTTACATATGGTTTTACAGTCTTGTTTTAGTATGATGATTTTACATATGGTTTTACAGTCTTGTTTTAGTATGATGATTTTACATATGGTTTTACAGTCTTGTTTTAGTATGGTGATTTTACATATGGTTTTACAGTCTTGTTTTTTTAGTATGATGATTTTACATATGGTTTTACAGTCTTGTTTTAGATGGTGATTTTACATATGGTTTTACAGTCTTGTTTTAGTATGATGATTTTACATATAGTTTTACAGTCTTGTTTTAGTATGGTGATTTTACATATGGTTTTACAGTCTTGTTTTAGTGGTGATTTTACATATGGTTTTACAGTCTTGTTTTAGTATGATGATTTTATATGGTTTTACAGTCTTGTTTTAGTATGATGATTTTACATATGGTTTTACAGTCTTGTTTTAGTATGATGATTTTACATATGGTTTACACAGTCTTGTTTTAGTATGGTGATTTTACATATGGTTTTACAGTCTTGTTTTAGTATGATGATTTTATAGGTAGTTTTACAGTCTTGTTTTAGTATGATGATTTTACATATGGTTTTACAGTCTTGTTTTAGTATGATGATTTTACATATGGTTTTACAGTCTTGTTTTAGTATGATGATTTTACATATGGTTTTACAGTCTTGTTTTAGTATGGTGATTTTACATATGGTTTTACAGTCTTGTTTTAGTATGGTGATTTTACATATGGTTTTACAGTCTTGTTTTTAGTATGATGATTTTACATATAGTTTTACAGTCTTGTTTTAGTATGGTGATTTTACATATGGTTTTACAGTCTTGTTTTAGTATGATGATTTTACATATAGTTTTACAGTCTTGTTTTAGTATGGTGATTTTACATATGGTTTTACAGTCTTGTTTTAGTATGATGATTTTACATATGGTTTTACAGTCTTGTTTTAGTATGATGATTTTACATATGGTTTTACAGTCTTGTTTTAGTATGATGATTTTACATATGGTTTTACAGTCTTGTTTTAGTATGGTGATTTTACATATGGTTTTACAGTCTTCTTTTAGTATGATGATTTTATACGTAGTTTTACAGTCTTGTTTTGTATGGTGATTTTACATATGGTTTTACAGTCTTTTTTTATTATGATGATTTTACATATGGTTTTACAGTCTTGTTTTAGAGTGGTGATTTTACATATGGTTTTACAGTCTTGTTTTAGTATGATGATTTTATATGTAGTTTTACAGTCTTGTTTTAGTATGTTTGATTTTACATATGGTTTTACAGTCTTGTTTTAGTATGGTGATTTTACATATGGTTTTACAGTCTTGTTTTAGAGTGGTGATTTTACATATGGTTTTACAGTCTTGTTTTAGAGTGGTGATTTTACATATGGTTTTACAGTCTTGTTTTAGTATGATGATCTTTATAGGTAGTTTTACAGTTTGTTTTAGTATGATGATTTTACATATGGTTTTACAGTCTTGTTTTAGAGTGGTGATTTTACATATGGTTTTACAGTCTTGTTTTAGTATGATGATTTTATAGGTAGTTTTACAGTCTTGTTTTAGTATGGTGATTTTACATATGATTTTACAGTCTTGTTTTAGTGTGATGATTTTATAGGTAGTTTTACAGTCTTGTTTTAGTATGGTGATTTTATAGGTAGTTTTACAGTCTTGTTTTAGTATGGTGATTTTACATATGGTTTTACAGTCTTATTTTAGTATGGTGATTTTACATATGGTTTTACAGCGTTGTTTTAGTGTGATGATTTTACATATGGTTTTACAGTCTTGTTTTAGTATGATGATTTTACATATGGTCTTACAGTCTTGTTTTAGTATGATGATTTTACATATAGTTTTACAGTCTTGTTTTAGAGTGGTGATTTTACATATAGTTTTACAGTCTCTGTTTTAGTATGATGATTTTACATATGGTTTTACAGTCATGTTTTAGTATGATGATTTTACATATAGTTTTACAGTCTTATTTTAGTATGGTGATTTTACATATGGTTTTACAGCTTGTTTTAGTGTGATGATTTTACATATGGTTTTACAGTCTTCTTTTAGTGTGGTGATTTTAGATATGGTTTTACAGTCTTGTTTTAAAGTTGTGATTTTACATATGATTTAAAGTCTTGTTTTAGTATGATGATTTTATAGGTAGTTTTACAGTCTTGTTTTAGTATGGTGATTTTACATATGGTTTTACAGTCTTCTTTTAGTATGATGATTTTATACGAAGTTTTACAGTCTTGTTTTTGTATGGTGATTTTACATATGGTTTTACAGTCTCTCTTTTATTATGATGATTTTACATATGGTTTTACAGTCTTGTTTTAGAGTGGTGATTTTACATATGGTTTTACAGTCTTGTTTTAGTGTGATGATTTTATAGGTAGTTTTACAGTCTTGTTTTAGTATGGTGATTTTACATATCGTTTTACAGTCTTGTTTTAGTGTGATGATTTTATAGGTAGTTTTACAGTCTTGTTTTTGTATGGTGATTTTACATATGGTTTTATAGTTATATTTTAGTATGGTGATTTTACATATGGTTTTACAGCGTTGTTTTAGTGTGATAATTTTACATATGGTTTTACAGCCTTGTTTTAGTGTGATGATTTTACATATGGTCTTACAGTCTTGTTTTAGTATGATGATTTTACATATAGTTTTACAGTCTTGTTTTAGAGTGGTGATTTTACATATAGTTTTACAGTCCTTGTTTTAGTATGATGATTTTACATATGGTTTTACTGTCATGTTTTAGTATGATGATTTTACATATAGTTTTATAGTCTTATTTTAGTATGGTGATTTTACATATGGTTTTACAGCTTGTTTTAGTGTGATAATTTTTATATGGTTTTACAGTCTTGTTATAGTGTGGTGATTTTAGATATGGTTTTACAGTTTTGTTTTAAAGTTGTGATTTTACATATGGTTTTACAGTCTTGTTTTATTATGATGATTTTACATATGGTTTTACAGTCTTGTTTTATTATGATGATTTTACATATGGTTTTACAGTCTTGTTTTTAGTATGATGATTTTATAGGTAGTTTTACAGTCTTATTTTAGTATGGTGATTTTACATATGGTTTTACAGTCTTGTTTTAGAGTGGTGATTTTACATATGGTTTTACAGTCTTGTTTAAGTATGATGATTTTATAGGTAGTTTTACAGTTTTGTTTTAGTATGATGATTTTACATATAGTTATACAGCCCTTGTTTTAGTATGATGATTTTAGATATGGTTACACAGTCTTGTTATAGTATGGTGATTTTACATATGATTTTACAGTCTTGTTTTAGTATAATGATTTCACATATGGTTTTACAGTCTTGTTTTAGTATGGTGACTTTACATATGGTTTTATAGTCTTATTTTAGTATGGTGATTTTACATATGGTTTTACAGCGTTGTTTTAGTGTGATGATTTTACATATGGTATTACAGCCTTGTTTTAGTATGATGATTTTACATATGGTTTTACTGTCTTGTTTTAGTATGATGATTTTACATATGGTTTTACTGTCTTGTTTTAGTATGATGATTTTAGATATGGTCTTACAGTCTTGTTTTAGTATGGTGATTTTACATATGGTTTTACAGTCTTCTTTTAGTATGATGATTTTATACGTAGTTTTACAGTCTTGTTTTTGTATGGTGATTTTACATATGGTTTTACAGTCTTCTTTTATTATGATGATTTTACATATGGTTTTACAGTCTTGTTTTAGAGTGGTGATTTTACATATGGTTTTACAGTCTTGTTTTAGTATGATGATTTTATACGTAGTTTTACAGTCTTGTTTTAGTATGATGATTTTACATATGGTTTTACAGCCTTGTTTTAGTATGGTGATTTTACATATGGTTTTACAGTCTTGTTTTAGAGTGGTGATTTTACATATGGTTTTACAGTCTTGTTTTAGAGTGGTGATTTTACATATCGTTTTACAGTCTTGTTTTAGTATGATGATCTTATAGGTAGTTTTACAGTTTTGTTTTAGTATGATGATTTTACATATGGTTTTACTGTCTTGTTTTAGAGTGGTGATTTTACATATCGTTTTACAGTCTTGTTTTAGTATGATGATCTTATAGGTAGTTTTACAGTTTTGTTTTAGTATGGTGATTTTACATATGATTTTACAGTCTTGTTTTAGTGTGATGATTTTATAGGTAGTTTTACAGACTTGTTTTAGTATGGTGATTTTATAGGTAGTTTTACAGTCTTGTTTTAGTATGGTGATTTTACATATGGTTTTATAGTCTTATTTTAGTATGGTGATTTTACATATGGTTTTACAGCGTTGTATTAGTGTGATAATTTTACATATGGTTTTACAGCCTTGTTTTAGTATGATGATTTTACATATGGTCTTACAGTCTTGTTTTAGTATGATGATTTTACATATAGTTTTACAGTCTTGTTTTAGAGTGGTGATTTTACATATAGTTTTACAGTCTCGTTTTAGTATGATGATTTTACATATGGTTTTACTGTCATGTTTTAGTATGATGATTTTACATATAGTTTTATAGTCTTATTTTAGTATGGTGATTTTACATATGGTTTTACAGCGTTGTTTTAGTGTGATCATTTTACATATGGTTTTACAGTCTTGTTTATAGTGTGGTGATTTTAGATATGGTTTTACAGTTTTGTTTTAAAGTTGTGATTTTACATATGGATTTTAAAGTCTTGTTTTAGTATGATGATTTTATAGGTAGTTTTACAGTCTTGTTTTAGTATGGTGATTTTACGTATGGTTTTACAGTCTTCTTTTATTATGATGATTTTTCATATGGTTTTACAGTCTTGTTTTATTATGATGATTTTACATATGGTTTTACAGTCTTGTTTTATTATGATGATTTTACATATGGTTTTACAGTCTTGTTTTGGTATGATGATTTTATAGGTAGTTTTACAGTCTTATTTTAGTATGGTGATTTTACATATGGTTTTACAGTCTTGTTTTAGAGTGGTGATTTTACATATGGTTTTACAGTCTTGTTTTAAGTATGATGATTTTATAGGTAGTTTTACAGCCTTGTTTTAGTATGATGATTTTACATATAGTTTTACAGCTTGTTTTAGTATGATGATTTTAGATATGGTTTTACAGTCTTGTTATAGTATGGTGATTTTACATATGGTTTTACAGTCTTGTTTTAGTATGATGATCTTACATATAGTTATACAGTCTTGTTATAGTATGGTGATTTTACATATGGTTTTACAGCCTTGTTTTAGTATGGTGATTTTACATATGGTTTTACAGCGTTGTTTTAGTGTGATGATTTTACATATGGTTTTACAGTCTTGTTTTAGTATGATGATTTTACATATGGTCTTTACAGCCTTGTTTTAGTATGATGATTTTACATATGGTTTTACAGTCTTGTTTTAGTATGATGATTTTACATATGGTCTTACAGTCTTGTTTTAGTATGG
Source organism: Tachypleus tridentatus (assembly GCF_004210375.1). Lineage (NCBI taxonomy): Eukaryota > Metazoa > Arthropoda > Merostomata > Xiphosura > Limulidae > Tachypleus > Tachypleus tridentatus. The sequence goes on along the minus strand of NC_134829.1, from coordinate 512,718 downwards.
TGATTTTACATATGGTTTTACAGTCTTCTTTTAGTATGATGATTTTATACGTAGTTTTACAGTCTTGTTTTTGTATGGTGATTTTACATATGGTTTTACAGTCTTCTTTTATTATGATGATTTTACATATGGTTTTACAGTCTTGTTTTAGAGTGGTGATTTTACATATGGTTTTACAGTCTTGTTTTAGTATGATGATTTTATACGTAGTTTTACAGTCTTGTTTTAGTATGTTGATTTTACATATGGTTTTACAGTTTTGTTTTAGTATGGTGATTTTACATATGGTTTTACAGTCTTGTTTTAGAGTGGTGATTTTACATATGGTTTTACAGTCTTGTTTTAGAGTGGTGATTTTACATATGGTTTTACAGTCTTGTTTTAGTATGATGATCTTATAGGTAGTTTTACAGTTTTGTTTTAGTATGATGATTTTACATATGGTTTTACTGTCTTGTTTTAGAGTGGTGATTTTACATATCGTTTTACAGTCTTGTTTTAGTATGATGATTTTATAGGTAGTTTTACAGTTTTGTTTTAGTATGGTGATTTTACATATGATTTTACAGTCTTGTTTTAGTGTGATGATTTTATAGGTAGTTTTACAGTCTTGTTTTAGTATGGTGATTTTATAGGTAGTTTTACAGTCTTGTTTTAGTATGGTGATTTTACATATGGTTTTATAGTCTTATTTTAGTATGGTGATTTTACATATGGTTTTACAGTCTTGTATTAGTGTGATGATTTTACATATGGTTTTACAGCCTTGTTTTAGTATGATGATTTTACATATGGTTTTACAGTCTTGTTTTAGTATGATGATTTTACATATAGTTTTACAGTCTTGTTTTAGAGTGGTGATTTTACATATAGTTTTACAGTCTTGTTTTAGTATGATGATTTTACATATGGTTTTACAGTCATGTTTTAGTATGATGATTTTACATATAGTTTTACAGTCTTATTTTAGTATGGTGATTTTACATATGGTTTTACAGCGTTGTTTTAGTGTGATCATTTTACATATGGTTTTACCGTCTTCTTATAGTGTGGTGATTTTAGATATGGTTTTACAGTTTTGTTTTAAAGTTGTGATTTTACATACGGATTTAAAGTCTTGTTTTAGTATGATGATTTTATAGGTAGTTTTACAGTCTTGTTTTAGTATGGTGATTTTACATATGGTTTTACAGTCTTCTTTTAGTATGATGATTTTATACGACGTTTTACAGTCTTGTTTTTGTATGGTGATTTTACATATGGTTTTACAGTCTTCTTTTATTATGATGATTTTACATATGGTTTTACCGTCTTGTTTTAGAGTGGTGATTTTACATATCGTTTTACAGTCTTGTTTTAGTATGATGATTTTATAGGTAGTTTTACAGTCTTGTTTTAGTATGGTGATTTTACATATGGTTTTACAGTCTTGTTTTAGTGTGATGATTTTATAGGTAGTTTTACAGTCTTGTTTTAGTATGGTGATTTTACATATGGTTTTATAGTCTTATTTTAGTATGGTGATTTTACATATGGTTTTACAGCTGTTGTTTTAGTGTGATAATTTTACATATGGTTTTACAGCCTTGTTTTAGTGTGATGATTTTACATATGGTCTTACAGTCTTGTTTTAGTATGATGATTTTACATATAGTTTTACAGTCTTGTTTTAGAGTGGTGATTTTACATATAGTTTTACAGTCTCGTTTTAGTATGATGATTTTACATATGGTTTTACAGTCATGTTTTAGTATGATGATTTTACATATAGTTTTATAGTCTTATTTTAGTATGGTGATTTTACATATGGTTTTACAGCGTTGTTTTAGTGTGATAATTTTACATATGGTTTTACAGTCTTGTTTTAGTGTGGTGATTTTACATATGGTTTTACAGTTTTGTTTTAAAGTTGTGATTTTACATATGGTTTTACAGTCTTGTTTTATTATGATGATTTTACATATGGTTTTACAGTCTTGTTTTATTATGATGATTTTACATATGGTTTTACAGTCTTGTTTTAGTATGATGATTTTATAGGTAGTTTTACAGTTTTGTTTTAGTATGATGATTTTACATATAGTTATACAGCCTTGTTTTAGTATGTTGATTTTAGATATGGTTTTACAGTCTTGTTATAGTATGGTGATTTTACATATGATTTTACAGTCTTGTTTTAGTATAATGATTTCACATATGGTTTTACAGTCTTGTTTTAGTATGGTGACTTTACATATGGTTTTATAGTCTTATTTTAGTATGGTGATTTTACATATGGTTTTACAGGTTGTTTTAGTGTGATAATTTTACATATGGTTTTACAGTCTTGTTTTAGTATGATGATTTTACATATGGTCTTACAGCCTTGTTTTAGTATGATGATTTTACATATGGTTTTACTGTCTTGTTTTAGTATGATGATTTTACATATGGTCTTACAGTCTTGTTTTAGTATGGTGATTTTACATATGGTTTTACAGTCTTCTTTTAGTATGATGATTTTATACGTAGTTTTACAGTCTTGTTTTTGTATGGTGATTTTACATATGGTTTTACAGTCTTCTTTTATTATGATGATTTTACATATGGTTTTACAGTCTTGTTTTAGAGTGGTGATTTTACATATGGTTTTACAGTCTTGTTTTAGTATGATGATTTTATACGTAGTTTTACAGTCTTGTTTTAGTATGTTGATTTTACATATGGTTTTACAGTTTTGTTTTAGTATGGTGATTTTACATATGGTTTTACAGTCTTGTTTTAGAGTGGTGATTTTACACATGGTTTTACTGTCTTGTTTTAGAGTGGTGATTTTACATATCGTTTTACAGTCTTGTTTTAGTATGATGATCTTATAGGTAGTTTTACAGTTTTGTTTTAGTATGATGATTTTACATATGGTTTTACTGTCTTGTTTTAGAGTGGTGATTTTACATATCGTTTTACAGTCTTGTTTTAGTATGATGATCTTATAGGTAGTTTTACAGTTTTGTTTTAGTATGGTGATTTTACATATGATTTTACAGTCTTGTTTTAGTGTGATGATTTTATAGGTAGTTTTACAGACTTGTTTTAGTATGGTGATTTTATAGGTAGTTTTACAGTCTTGTTTTAGTATGGTGATTTTACATATGGTTTTATAGTCTTATTTTAGTATGGTGATTTTACATATGGTTTTACAGCGTTGTATTAGTGTGATAATTTTACATATGGTTTTACAGCCTTGTTTTAGTATGATGATTTTACATATGGTCTTACAGTCTTGTTTTAGTATGATGATTTTACATATAGTTTTACAGTCTTGTTTTAGAGTGGTGATTTTACATATAGTTTTACAGTCTTGTTTTAGTATGATGATTTTACATATGGTTTTACTGTCATGTTTTAGTATGATGATTTTACATATAGTTTTATAGTCTTATTTTAGTATGGTGATTTTACATATGGTTTTACAGCGTTGTTTTAGTGTGATCATTTTACATATGGTTTTACCGTCTTCTTATAGTGTGGTGATTTTAGATATGGTTTTACAGTTTTGTTTTAAAGTTGTGATTTTACATACGGATTTAAAGTCTTGTTTTAGTATGATGATTTTATAGGTAGTTTTACAGTCTTGTTTTAGTATGGTGATTTTACGTATGGTTTTACAGTCTTCTTTTATTATGATGATTTTTCATATGGTTTTACAGTCTTCTTTTATTATGATGATTTTTCATATGGTTTTACATTCTTGTTTTAGTATGGTGATTTTACATATGGTTTTACAGTTTTGTTTTATTATGATGATTTTACATATGGTTTTACAGTCTTGTTTTAGATGGTGATTTTACATATGGTTTTACAGTCTTGTTTTAGTATGATGATTTTATAGGTAGTTTTACAGTCTTATTTTTTAGTATGGTGATTTTACATATGGTTTTACAGTCTTGTTTTTTAGAGTGGTGATTTTACATATCGTTTTACAGTCTTGTTTTAGTATGATGATTTTATAGGTAGTTTTACAGTCTTGTTTTAGAGTGGTGATTTTACATATAGTTTTACAGTCTCGTTTTAGTATGATGATTTTACATATGGTTTTACAGTCTTGTTTTAGTATGGTGATTTTACATATGGTTTTACAGTCTTGTTTTAGTATGATGATTTTATAGGTAGTTTTACAGTCTTGTTTTAGTATGATGATTTTACATATGGTTTTACAGTCTTGTTTTAGTATGATGATTTTACATATGGTTTTACAGTCTTGTTTTAGTATGATGATTTTACATATGGTTTTACAGTCTTATTTTAGTATGGTGATTTTACATATGGTTTTACAGTCTTGTTTTAGTATGGTGATTTTACATATGGTTTTACAGTCTTGTTTTAGTATGATGATTTTATAGGTAGTTTTACAGTCTTGTTTTAGTATGGTGATTTTACATATGGTTTTACAGTCTTGTTTTAGTATGATGATTTTATATATGGTTTTACAGTCTTGTTTTTAGTATGGTGATTTTACATATAGTTTTACAGTCTTGTTTTAGTATGATGATTTTACATATGGTTTTACAGTCTTGTTTTAGTATGATGATTTTACATATGGTTTTATAGTCTTGTTTTAGTATGGTGATTTTACATATGGTTTTACAGTCTTGTTTTAGTGATGATGATTTTACATATGGTTTTACAGTCTTGTTTTAGTATGATGATTTTACATATGGTTTTACAGTCTTGTTTTAGTATGTGATTTTACATATGGTTTTACAGTCTTGTTTTAGTATGATGATTTTACATATGGTTTTACAGTCTTGTTTTAGTATGATGATTTTACGCATGGTTTTACAGTCTTCTTTTTATTGTGATGATTTTACATATGGTTTTACAGTCTTGTTTTAGTATGGTGATTTTATACATGATTTTACAGTCTTGTTTTAGTATGGTGATTTTACATATGGTTTTACAGTTTGTTTTAGTATGATGATTTTACATATGGTTTTACAGTCTTGTTTTAGTATGGTGATTTTACATATGGTTTTACAGTCTTGTTTTAGTATGATGATGATTTTATAGGTAGTTTTACAGTCTTGTTTTAGTTATGGTGATTTTACATATGGTTTTACAGTCTTGTTTTAGTATGATGATTTTACATATGGTTTTACAGTCTTGTTTTTAGTATGGTGATTTTACATATGGTTTTACAGTCTTGTTTTAGATGGTGATTTTACATATGGTTTTACAGTCTTGTTTTAGTATGATGATTTTACATATGGTTTTACAGTCTTGTTTTAGTATGGTGATTTTACATGATTTTACAGTCTTGTTTTAGTATGATGATTTTATAGGTAGTTTTACAGTCTTGTTTTAGTATGATGATTTTACATATGGTTTTACAGTCTTGTTTTAGTATGATGATTTTACATATGGTTTTACTGTCTTGTTTTAGTACGATGATTTTACATATGGTTTTATAGTCTTATTTTAGTATGGTGATTTTACATATGGTTTTACAGCCTTGTTTTAGTATGATGATTTTACATATGGTTTTACAGTCTTGTTTTAGTATGATGATTTTATAGGTAGTTTTACAGTCTTGTTTTAGTATGGTGATTTTACATATGGTTTTACAGTCTTCTTTTAGTATGATGATTTTATACATGTAGTTTTACAGTCTTGTTTTTTGTATGGTGATTTTACATATGGTTTTACAGTCTTCTTTTATTATGATGATTTTACATATGGTTTTACCGTCTTGTTTTAGAGTGGTGATTTTACATATCGTTTTACAGTCTTGTTTTAGTATGATGATTTTATAGGTAGTTTTACAGTCTTGTTTTAGTATGGTGATTTTACATATCGTTTTACAGTCTTGTTTTAGTGTGATGATTTTATAGGTAGTTTTACAGTCTTGTTTTAGTATGGTGATTTTACATATGGTTTTATAGTCTTATTTTAGTATGGTGATTTTACATATGGTTTTACAGCGTTGTTTTAGTGTGATAATTTTACATATGGTTTTACAGCCTTGTTTTAGTGTGATGATTTTACATATGGTCTTACAGTCTTGTTTTAGTATGATGATTTTACATATAGTTTTACAGTCTTGTTTTAGAGTGGTGATTTTACATATAGTTTTACAGTCCTGTTTTAGTATGATGATTTTACATATGGTTTTACAGTCATGTTTTAGTATGATGATTTTACATATAGTTTTATAGTCTTATTTTAGTATGGTGATTTTACATATGGTTTTACAGCGTTGTTTTAGTGTGATAATTTTACATATGGTTTTACAGTCTTGTTTTATTATGATGATTTTACATATGGTTTTACAGTCTTGTTTTATTATGATGATTTTACATATGGTTTTACAGTCTTGTTTTAGTATGATGATTTTATAGGTAGTTTTACAGTCTTATTTTAGTATGGTGATTTTACATATGGTTTTACAGTCTTGTTTTAGAGTGGTGATTTTACATATGGTTTTACAGTCTTGTTTTTAAGTATGATGATTTTATAGGTAGTTTTACAGATTTGTTTTAGTATGATGATTTTACATATAGTTTTACAGTCTTGTTTTAGTATGATGATTTTAGATATGGTTTTACAGTCTTGTTATAGTATGGTGATTTTACATATGATTTTACAGTCTTGTTTTAGTATAATGATTTTACATATGGTTTTACAGTCTTGTTTTAGTATGGTGATTTTACATATGGTTTTATAGTCTTATTTTAGTATGATGATTTTACATATGGTTTTACAGTCTTGTTTTAGTATGATGATTTTACATATGGTTTTACAGTCTTGTTTTAGTATGATGATTTTACATATGGTTTTACAGCCTTGTTTTAGTATGATGATTTTACATATGGTTTTACAGTCTTGTTTTAGTATGATGATTTTACATATGGTTTTACAGTCTTGTTTTAGTATGGTGATTTTACATATGGTTTTACAGTCTTCTTTTTAGTATGATGATTTTATACGTAGTTTTACAGTCTTGTTTTAGTATGGTGATTTTACATATGGTTTTACAGTCTTGTTTTATTATGATGATTTTACATATGGTTTTACAGTCTTGTTTTAGTAGTGGTGATTTTACATATGGTTTTACAGTCTTGTTTTTTAGTATGATGATTTTATACGTAGTTTTACAGTCTTGTTTTAGTATGTTGATTTTACATATGGTTTTACAGTCTTGTTTTAGTATGGTGATTTTACATATGGTTTTACAGTCTTGTTTTAGAGTGATGATTTTACACATGGTTTTACAGTCTTGTTTTAGAGTGGTGATTTTACATATCGTTTTACAGTCTTGTTTTAGTATGATGATTTTATAGGTAGTTTTACAGTTTTGTTTTAGTATGATGATTTTACATATGGTTTTACAGTCTTGTTTTAGTATGGTGATTTTACATATGGTTTTACAGTCTTGTTTTAGTATGGATGATGATCTTCTTTTATAGGTATGGTTTTACAGTCTTGTTTTAGTATGGTGATTTTACATATGGTTTTACAGTCTTGTTTTAGTATGATGATTTTATAGGTAGTTTTACAGACTTGTTTTAGTATGGTGATTTTATATGTAGTTTTACAGTCTTGTTTTAGTATGGTGATTTTACATATGGTTTTTAGTCTTATTTTAGTATGGTGATTTTACATATGGTTTTACAGTCTTGTTTTAGTATGGTGATTTTACATATGGTTTTACAGTTCTTGTTTTAGTATGATGATTTTACATATGGTTTTACAGTCTTGTTTTAGTATGATGATTTTACATATAGTTTTACAGTCTTGTTTTAGAGTGGTGATTTTACATATAGTTTTACAGTCTTGTTTTAGTATGATGATTTTACATATGGTTTTACTGTCATGTTTTAGTATGATGATTTTACATATAGTTTTATAGTCTTATTTTAGTATGGTGATTTTACATATGGTTTTACAGCGTTGTTTTAGTGTGATGATTTTACATATGGTTTTACAGTCTTGTTATAGTGTGGTGATTTTACATATGGTTTTACAGTCTTTGTTTTAAAGTTGTGATTTTACATATCGATTTTAAAGTCTTGTTTTAGTATGATGATTTTATAGGTAGTTTTACAGTCTTGTTTTAGTATGGTGATTTTACATATGGTTTTACAGTCTTGTTTTAGTATGATGATTTTATACGTAGTTTTACAGTCTTGTTTTTTGTATGGTGATTTTACATGGTTTTACAGTCTTGTTTTATTATGATGATTTTACATATGGTTTTACAGTCTTGTTTTAGAGTGGTGATTTTACATATGGTTTTACAGTCTTGTTTTAGTATGATGATTTTACAGGTGGTTTTACAGTCTTGTTTTAGAGTGGTGATTTTACATATAGTTTTACAGTCTTGTTTTAGTATGATGATTTTACATATGGTTTTTTACAGTCTTGTTTTAGTATGATGATTTTACATATAGTTTTATAGTCTTGTTTTAGTATGGTGATTTTACATATGGTTTTACAGCTTGTTGTTTTAGTGTGATGATTTTACATATGGTTTTACAGTCTTGTTTTAGTATGGTGATTTTACATATGGTTTTACAGTCTTGTTTTAGTAGTTGTGATTTTACATATGGTTTTACAGTCTTGTTTTAGTATGATGATTTTACATATGGTTTTACAGTCTTGTTTTAGTATGATGATTTTACATATGGTTTTACAGTCTTGTTTTAGAGTATGGTGATTTTACATATGGTTTTACAGTCTTGTTTTAAGTATGATGATTTTATAGGTAGTTTTACAGTTTTTGTTTTAGTATGATGATTTTACATATGGTTTTACAGCCTTGTTTTAGTATGATGATTTTACATATGGTTTTACAGTCTTGTTTTAGTATGGTGATTTTACATATGGATTTTACAGTCTTGTTTTAGTATAATGATTTTACATATGGTTTTACAGTCTTGTTTTAGTATGGTGATTTTACATATGGTTTTATAGTCTTATTTTAGTATGGTGATTTTACATATGGTTTTACAGCGTTGTTTTAGTGTGATAATTTTACATATGGTTTTACAGTCTTGTTTTAGTATGATGATTTTACATATGGTCTTTACAGTCTTGTTTTAGTATGATGATTTTACATATGGTTTTACTGTCTTGTTTTAGTATGATGATTTTACATATGGTCTTACAGTCTTGTTTTAGTATGGTGATTTTACATATGGTTTTACAGTCTTGTTTTAGTATGATGATTTTATACGTAGTTTTACAGTCTTGTTTTGTATGGTGATTTTACATATGGTTTTACAGTCTTCTTTTATTATGATGATTTTACATATGGTTTTACAGTCTTGTTTTAGAGTGGTGATTTTACATATGGTTTTACAGTCTTGTTTTAGTATGATGATTTTATACATAGTTTTACAGTCTTGTTTTAGTATGTTGATTTTACATATGGTTTTACAGTCCTTGTTTTAGTATGGTGATTTTACATATGGTTTTACAGTCTTGTTTTTAGAGTGGTGATTTTACACATGGTTTTACAGTCTTGTTTTAGAGTGGTGATTTTTACATATGGTTTTACAGTCTTGTTTTAGTATGATGATTTTATAGGTAGTTTTACAGTCTTTGTTTTAGTATGATGATTTTACATATGGTTTTACAGTCTTGTTTTAGTATGATGATTTTATAGGTAGTTTTACAGTCTTGTTTTAGTATGGTGATTTTACATATGGTTTTACAGTCTTGTTTTAGTATGGTGATTTTACATATGGTTTTACAGTCTTGTTTTAGTATGATGATTTTACATATGGTTTTACAGTCTTGTTTTAGTATGATGATTTTACATATGGTTTTACAGTCTTGTTTTAGTATGATGATTTTACATATAGTTTTACAGTCTTGTTTTAGAGTGGTGATTTTACATATAGTTTTACAGTCTTGTTTTAGTATGATGATTTTACATATGGTTTTACAGTCTTGTTTTAGTATGATGATTTTACATATAGTTTTATAGTCTTATTTTAGTATGGTGATTTTACATATGGTTTTACAGCGTTGTTTTAGTGATGATTTTACATATGGTTTTACAGTCTTGTTTTAGTAGTGTGGTGATTTTAGATATGGTTTTACAGTTTTGTTTTAAAGTTGTGATTTTACATATGGTTTTACAGTCTTGTTTTAGTATGATGATTTTACATATGGTTTTACAGTCTTGTTTTAGTATGATGATTTTACATATGGTTTTACAGTCTTGTTTTAGTATGATGATTTTATAGGTAGTTTTACAGTCTTGTTTTAGTATGGTGATTTTACATATGGTTTTACAGTCTTGTTTTAGAGTGGTGATTTTACATATGGTTTTACAGTCTTGTTTTAAGTATGATGATTTTATAGGTAGTTTTACAGTTTTGTTTTAGTATGATGATTTTACATATAGTTTTACAGTCTTGTTTTAGTATGATGATTTTAGATATGGTTTTACAGTCTTGTTTTAGTATGGTGATTTTACATATGATTTTACAGTCTTGTTTTAGTATAATGATTTTACATATGGTTTTACAGTCTTGTTTTAGTATGGTGATTTTACATATGGTTTTATAGTCTTATTTTAGTATGGTGATTTTACATATGGTTTTACAGCGTTGTTTTAGTGTGATAATTTTACATATGGTTTTACAGTCTTGTTTTAGTATGATGATTTTACATATGGTCTTACAGTCTTGTTTTAGTATGATGATTTTACATATGGTTTTACAGTCTTGTTTTAGTATGATGATTTTACATATGGTTTTACAGTCTTGTTTTAGTATGGTGATTTTACATATGGTTTTACAGTCTTCTTTTAGTATGATGATTTTACATATGGTTTTACAGTCTTGTTTTAGTATGGTGATTTTACATATGGTTTTACAGTCTTGTTTTAGTATGATGATTTTATACGTAGTTTTACAGTCTTGTTTTAGTATGATGATTTTACATATGGTTTTACAGTCTTGTTTTAGTATGGTGATTTTACATATGGTTTTACAGTCTTGTTTTAGAGTGGTGATTTTACATATGGTTTTACAGTCTTGTTTTAGAGTGGTGATTTTACATATCGTTTTACAGTCTTGTTTTAGTATGATGATTTTATAGGTAGTTTTACAGTTTTGTTTCAGTATGGTGATTTTACATATGGTTTTACAGTCTTGTTTTAGAGTGGTGATTTTACATATGGTTTTACAGTCTTGTTTTAGTATGATGATTTTATAGGTAGTTTTACAGTTTTGTTTTAGTATGATGATTTTACATATGGTTTTACAGTCTTGTTTTAGTGTGATGATTTTATAGGTAGTTTTACAGTCTTGTTTTAGTATGGTGATTTTATAGGTAGTTTTACAGTCTTGTTTTAGTATGGTGATTTTACATATGGTTTTATAGTCTTATTTTAGTATGGTGATTTTACATATGGTTTTACAGCGTTGTTTTAGTGTGATAATTTTACATATGGTTTTACAGCCTTGTTTTAGTATGATGATTTTACATATGGTCTTACAGTCTTGTTTTAGTATGATGATTTTACATATAGTTTTACAGTCTTGTTTTAGAGTGGTGATTTTACATATAGTTTTACAGTCTCGTTTTAGTATGATGATTTTACATATGGTTTTACTGTCATGTTTTAGTATGATGATTTTACATATAGTTTTATAGTCTTATTTTAGTATGGTGATTTTACATATGGTTTTACAGCGTTGTTTTAGTGTGATCATTTTACATATGGTTTTACAGTCTTGTTATAGTGTGGTGATTTTAGATATGGTTTTACAGTTTTGTTTTAAAGTTGTGATTTTACATACGGATTTAAAGTCTTGTTTTAGTATGATGATTTTATAGGTAGTTTTACAGTCTTGTTTTAGTATGGTGATTTTACATATGGTTTTACAGTCTTCTTTTAGTATGATGATTTTATATGGTTTTACAGTCTTGTTTTAGTATGGTGATTTTACATATGGTTTTACAGTCTTGTTTTATTATGATGATTTTACATATGGTTTTACAGTCTTGTTTTAGAGTGGTGATTTTACATATGGTTTTACAGTCTTGTTTTAGTATGATGATTTTATAGGTAGTTTTACAGTCTTGTTTTAGTATGGTGATTTTACATATGGTTTTACAGTCTTGTTTTAGTGTGATGATTTTATAGGTGGTTTTACAGTCTTGTTTTAGTATGGTGATTTTACATATGGTTTTATAGTCTTATTTTAGTATGGTGATTTTACATATGGTTTTACAGCGTTGTTTTAGTGTGATGATTTTACATATGGTTTTACAGCCTTGTTTTAGTATGATGATTTTACATATGGTTTTACAGTCTTGTTTTAGTATGATGATTTTACATATAGTTTTACAGTCTTGTTTTAGAGTGGTGATTTTACATATAGTTTTACAGTCTTGTTTTAGTATGGTGATTTTACATATAGTTTTACAGTCTTGTTTTAGTATGATGATTTTACATATAGTTTTACAGTCTTATTTTAGTATGGTGATTTTACATATGGTTTTACAGTCTTGTTTTAGTGTGATGATTTTACATATGGTTTTACAGTCTTGTTTTAGTGTGGTGATTTTAGATATGGTTTTACAGTCTTGTTTTAAAGTTGTGATTTTACATATGGTTTTACAGTCTTGTTTTATTATGATGATTTTACATATGGTTTTACAGTCTTGTTTTATTATGATGATTTTACATATGGTTTTACAGTCTTGTTTTAGTATGATGATTTTATAGGTAGTTTTACAGTCTTATTTTAGTATGGTGATTTTACATATGGTTTTACAGTCTTGTTTTAGAGTGGTGATTTTACATATGGTTTTACAGTCTTGTTTTAGTATGATGATTTTATAGGTAGTTTTACAGTCTTGTTTTAGTATGATGATTTTACATATAGTTTTACAGTCTTGTTTTAGTATGATGATTTTGGATATGGTTTACACAGTCTTGTTTTAGTATGGTGATTTTACATATGATTTTACAGTCTTGTTTTAGTATGATGATTTTACATATGGTTTTACAGTCTTGTTTTAGTATGGTGATTTTACATATGGTTTTACAGTCTTGTTTTTAGTATGGTGATTTTACATATGGTTTTACAGTTGTTGTTTTAGTGTGATGATTTTACATATGGTATTACAGCCTTGTTTTAGTATGATGATTTTACATATGGTCTTACAGTCTTGTTTTAGTATGATGATTTTACATATGGTTTTACAGTCTTGTTTTAGTATGATGATTTTACATATGGTCTTACAGTCTTGTTTTAGTATGGTGATTTTACATATGGTTTTACAGTCTTGTTTTAGTATGATGATTTTATACGTAGTTTTACAGTCTTGTTTTTGTATGGTGATTTTACATATGGTTTTACAGTCTTCTTTTATTATGATGATTTTACATATGGTTTTACAGTCTTGTTTTAGAGTGGTGATTTTACATATGGTTTTACAGTCTTGTTTTAGTATGATGATTTTATACGTAGTTTTACAGTCTTGTTTTTTGTATGGTGATTTTACATATGGTTTTACAGTCTTGTTTTAGTATGGTGATTTTACATATGGTTTTTAAGTCTTGTTTTAGAGTGGTGATTTTAGATATGGTTTTACAGTCTTGTTTTAGTATGATGATTTTATAGGTAGTTTTACAGTCTTGTTTTAGTATGGTGATTTTACATATGGTTTTACTGTCTTGTTTTAGAGTGGTGATTTTACATATGGTTTTACAGTCTTGTTTTAGTATGATGATTTTACATATAGTTTTACAGTCTTGTTTTAGTATGATGATTTTACATATGGTTTTACAGTCTTGTTTTAGTATGATGATTTTATAGGTAGTTTTACAGTCTTGTTTTAGTATGATGATTTTACATATCGTTTTACAGTCTTGTTTTAGTATGATGATTTTACATATCGTTTTACAGTCTTGTTTTAGTATGGTGATTTTACATATGGTTTTACTGTCTTGTTTTAGTATGATGATTTTACATATGGTTTTATAGTCTTATTTTAGTATGGTGATTTTACATATGGTCTTACAGTCTTGTTTTAGTATGATGATTTTACATATAGTTTCACAGTCTTGTTTTAGAGTGGTGATTTTACATATAGTTTTACAGTCTCGTTTTAGTATGATGATTTTACATATGGTTTTAAAGTCTTATTTTAGTATGGTGATTTTACATATGGTTTTATAGTCTTGTTTTAGTATAATGATTTCACATATGGTTTTACAGTCTTGTTTTAGTATGGTGATTTTACATATGGTTTTACAGTCTTCTTTTATTATGATGATTTTACATATGGTTTTACAGTCTTGTTATAGTATGGTGAATTTACATATGATTTTACATTCTTGTTTTAGTATGGTGATTTTACAGTCTTGTTTTAGTATGGTGATTTTACATATGGTTTTACAGTTTTGTTTTATTATGGTGATTTTACATATGGTTTTATAGTCTTATTTTAGTATGGTGATTTTACATATGGTTTTACAGTCGTTGTATTAGTGTGATAATTTTACATATGGTTTTACAGTCTTGTTTTAGTATGATGATTTTACATATGGTTTTACAGTCTTGTTTTAGTATGATGATTTTACATATGGTTTTACAGTCTTGTTTTAGAGTGGTGATTTTACATATAGTTTTACAGTCTTGTTTTAGTATGATGATTTTACATATGGTTTTACAGTCTTGTTTTAGTATGATGATTTTACATATAGTTTTATAGTCTTGTTTTAGTATGGTGATTTTACATATGGTTTTACAGTCTTGTTTTAGTGTGATGATTTTACATATGGTTTTACAGTCTTGTTATAGTGTGGTGATTTTACATATGGTTTTACAGTCTTGTTTTAAAGTGGTGATTTTACATATGGTTTTAAAGTCTTGTTTTAGTATGATGATTTTATAGGTAGTTTTACAGTCTTGTTTTAGTATGGTGATTTTACATATGGTTTTACAGTCTTGTTTTAGTATGATGATTTTATATAGTTTTACAGTCTTGTTTTTGTATGGTGATTTTACATATGGTTTTACAGTCTTGTTTTATTATGATGATTTTACATATGGTTTTACAGTCTTGTTTTAGAGTGGTGATTTTACATATGGTTTTACAGTCTTGTTTTAGTATGATGATTTTACAGGTAGTTTTACAGTCTTGTTTTAGTATGGTGATTTTACATATGGTTTTACAGTCTTGTTTTAGTGGTGATGATTTTATAGGTAGTTTTACAGTCTTGTTTTAGTATGGTGATTTTACATATGGTTTTATAGTCTTGTTTTAGTATGGTGATTTTACATATGGTTTTACAGTCTTGTTTTAGTATGATGATTTTACATATGGTTTTACAGTCTTGTTTTAGTATGATGATTTTACATATGGTTTTACAGTCTTGTTTTAGTATGATGATTTTACATATAGTTTTACAGTCTTGTTTTATGGTGATTTTACATATAGTTTTACAGTCTTGTTTTAGTATGATGATTTTACATATGATGATTTTACATATGGTTTTACAGTCTTGTTTTAGTATGATGATTTTACATATAGTTTTACAGTCTTGTTTTAGTATGATGATTTTACATATGGTTTTACAGTCTTGTTGTTTTAGTATGATGATTTTACATATGGTTTTACAGTCTTGTTTTAGTATGATGATTTTACATATGGTTTTACAGTCTTGTTTTAAAGTTGTGATTTTACATATGGTTTTACAGTCTTGTTTTAGTATGATGATTTTACATATGGTTTTACAGTCTTGTTTTAGTATGATGATTTTACATATGGTTTTACAGTCTTGTTTTAGTATGATGATTTTATAGGTAGTTTTACAGTCTTGTTTTAGTATGGTGATTTTACATATGGTTTTACAGTCTTGTTTTAGTATGGTGATTTTACATATGGTTTTACAGTCTTGTTTTAGTATGATGATTTTACATATGGTTTTTTTACAGTTGTTTTAGTGTGATAATTTTACATATGGTTTTACAGCCTTGTTTTAGTGTAATGATTTTACATATGGTCTTACAGTCTTGTTTTAGTATGATGATTTTACATATAGTTTTACAGTCTTGTTTTAGAGTGGTGATTTTACATATGGTTTTACAGTCTTGTTTTAGTATGATGATTTTACATATGGTTTTATAGTCTTATTTTAGTATGGTGATTTTACATATGGTTTTACAGCGTTGTTTTAGTATGATGATTTTACATATAGTTTTACAGTCTTATTTTAGTATGGTGATTTTACATATGGTTTTACAGCGTTGTTTTAGTGTGATAATTTTACATATGGTTTTACAGTCTTGTTTATAGTGTGGTGATTTTAGATATGGTTTTACAGTCTTGTTTTAGTATGGTGATTTTACATATGGTTTTAAAGTCTTGTTTTAGTATGATGATTTTATAGTTAGTTTTACAGTCTTGTTTTTATTATGGTGATTTTACATATGGTTTTACAGTCTTCTTTTATTATGATGATTTTACATATGGTTTTACAGTCTTGATTTTATAGTATGGTGATTTTTATATGATTTTACAGTCTTGTTTTAGTATGGTGATTTTACATATGGTTTTACAGTCTTGTTTTATTATGGTGATTTTACATAGTCTTGTTTTAGTATGGTGATTTTTAAAGTCTTGTTTTAGTATGATGATTTTATAGGTAGTTTTACAGTCTTGTTTTAGGATGGTGATTTTACGTATGGTTTTACAGTCTTGTTTTTATTATGATGATTTTACATATGGTTTTACAGTCTTGTTTTAGAGTGGTGATTTTACATATGGTTTTACAGTCTTGTTTTAGTATTGTGATTTTACATATGGTTTTACAGTCTTGTTTTAGAGTGGTGATTTTACATATGGTTTTACAGTCTTGTTTTAGTATGGTGGTTTTACATATGGTTTTACAGTCTTGTGTTAGTATGGTGATTTTACATACGGTTTTAAAGTCTTGTTTTAGTATGATGATTTTATATATAGTTTTACAGTCTTGTTTTAGTATGGTGATTTTACATATGGTTTTACAGTCTTCTTTTTAGTATGGTGATTTTACATATGGTTTTTAAGTCTTGTTTTAGAGTGGTGATTTTACATATGGTTTTACAGTCTTGTTTTAGTATGATGATTTTATAGGTAGTTTTACAGTCTTGTTTTAGTATGGTGATTTTACATATGATTTTACTGTCTTGTTTTAGATGGTGATTTTACATATGGTTTTACAGTCTTGTTTTAGTATGGTGATTTTACATATGGTTTTATAGTCTTGTTTTAGTATAATGATTTCACATATGGTTTTACAGTCTTGTTTTAGTATGGTGATTTTACATATGGTTTTACAGTCTTCTTTTATTATGATGATTTTACATATGGTTTTACAGTCTTGTTTTAGTATGGTGATTTTACAGTCTTGTTTTAGTATGGTGATTTACCTATGGTTTTACAGTTTTGTTTTATTATGGTGATTTTACATATGGTTTTACAGTCTTGTTTTATTATGATGATTTTATAGGTAGTTTTACAGTCTTCTTTTAGTATGATGATTTTACATATCGTTTTACAGTCTTGTTTTAGTATGATGATTTTACATATAGTTTTACAGTGTTGTTTTAGTATGATGATTTTACATATGGTTTTACAGTCTTGTTTTAGTATGATGATTTTATAGTTAGTTTTACAGTCTTGTTTTAGTATGATGATTTTACATATCGTTTTACAGTCTTGTTTTAGTATGATGATTTTACATATGGTTTTACAGTCTTGTTTTAGTATGATGATTTTACATATGGTTTTACAGTCTTGTTTTAGTATGATGATTTTATAGGTAGTTTTACAGTCTTGTTTTAGAATGGTGATTTTACATATGGTTTTACAGTCTTGTTTTAGTATGGTGATTTTACATATCGTTTTACAGTCTTGTTTTAGTATGATGATTTTACATATGGTTTTACTGTCTTGTTTTAGTATGATGATTTTACATATGGCTTTACAGTCTTGTTTTAGTATGATGATTTTACATATGGCTTTACAGTCTTGTTTTAGTATGATGATTATACATATGGTTTTACAGTCTTGTTTTAGTATGGTAATTTTACAAGTAGTTTTACAGCCTTGTTTTATTATGGTAATTTTATAAGTGGTTTTACAGCCTTGTTTTATTATATTAATTTTACAAGTGGTTTTACAGCCTTGTTTTATTATGGTAATTTTACAAGTGGTTTTACAGCCTTGTTTTATTATGGTAATTTTATAAGTGGTTTTACAGCCTTGTTTTATTATGGTAATTTTTAGCTTGCCAATGTTATTTACTGTTTTACGATGTTCGTCCATTAAGTCGTATAACCTTTCGTATTTGGTGAGTTCATTCTAAAAATATCTTTCTTCAGAAAGGGCTCGACATAGCTCTCCTAACGAAGTCGACACTTGGTAGCATGGCACTGTTATAACTGTAACGTAACCCTAAACACTAAGTTTATACGTGTCAACATGGCACTGTTGAATGATCAGAAATTCACCTTAGGTAAATATATATTAGTGTCATACGTGTCATCCCTAACACAACGGTCTGCTTCTGTAATATAACACAACACTGTGTTAGAAAGTACAAGAAGTGTTAGTGACTCTACCTTATGGTCGGAGGGTTCAGGGTTAAAGAAGTTAAGTCACCGACTAAGCTCTGGATTTTAATGTTATTACATACAAAATTAGTAACAGCTATACCTGAATCCGTAACGTCTTTGGCCTTGTCTTTTAAAGCACACGTGCATGAATTGTCTACCAAATTAAAAATATTTATATTTTATCTAAATTGTCACCCTTAATTAAACAAGTGTTTCAATAAACAGCTGATGGTACTACATATTATGAAACACATTTTCTGATTTGTGAATTTTAATAACAATTATCAGTAATCCCAAAACAACTCAAAAGAAATTTCGAAAGACAAAAACTTTACGGAATTTCTTAAAAACAAAACATTGTACAGTGTTTAATTCAACTAATACCTGTTCCTGAAGTCCGAATTAGTTTTATTTTCTGCTGGAAAGAGTAATATAAGCTTCTATAATAATACTAGCATGTATAGAGAAACGATTCATTATTTTTGGGGTCTAATTACGTTTTGTATATAGCTTTTTTTTAACCTCGCCACTTATTTTGTTCTCTAACTGTTTTTTTTTAAACTAAACACTATTTTATACATTAATCTAATCATAAGAAAATTAAGTTATATTATCTTAGCTAAATAATTCATATTTTATTGTTGTTTGTTTCTTAATTTGAAAGCTAGTTTGCATGTTCAAATGAATCAAAATTATGAGTAAAAACATGAGTTATTATCAGTTTAATTTTAAACTCGTTTTCCAGTTGACAGGTACGCCACCTGGTGGTTTTGAGTGCACTTTGCTCATAGAACCCCTCTCGCTAAATAAATGATTTATAAAATTTAAAGTAATACGAATCTTATTAATATTTTATTGCAGCCCATCTTAGAATTTCGATACGTGTTGTGGGCGGAGCACAAGTAGCCCAACTGTGTAGCTTTCTGTTTAACTATAAACAGACAAACAAATCTTACAACTTACACATTCAGTTCTGCTAGTTGTTATGGTTTTGTCAGTTTAGGTATACGTTCTGAAAATAATCATTAGCGTATTATCACAGTTTAAACCTATGATTATATGTTGCTTACTGCCTTTACTCTTGTTAATTTTGAAATTATTAAAGTGTCTGAAACTAGTACAAACGATGAATTATTAGTTAAACCAAAGAAATAATTTTACAGGTTATTTGCATTCTGTCAATCAATATTAAACTGCGTGATGATTGGATGCAATTTAAATAAATTGCACTATTATTAGATGTTTAGTGGCGAACATCTAGAAATTCCTTACGTGTTTGATTTCCTTTTGTTGCTAAGTTCATCTCTGGGCTCTAGGGAAAAAAATAACCCATTACGTAAACTAATTTGTTTTAATTTGTATTTTAATCAAATAACTTTTTTTCAATAAATTTTCACATTTGTAAACAGACAAAAAGTACGTTTCATATCAGTCTAGAGGTTCATAAATGGAGTAAAATGTCAGAGGCAGAAACTGAATGGTCAGAAAAAAGAAACTGTAAGACTTTGAGTAATATAAAGATGACGTCACATTTCATTAAACACTCTCTAACTTCGATGAAATACTTTCTATCACGTTTTAACCTCAATAAACTGCTTTGTATCGTGTTTTATCTACGTCATAAACTCTGCAAAAAATGTACGTCAAAGCTGGTCGATAAGAAGGACGTAAACGAGGGGTTAAGTAGTAATTTAGAAAATGTGGGTTGCAGCGCCATCTACTTGAAGAACTTACTTTACTTTATTATATTAATTACTAATTCATTTTTGAAATGGGCAAAACAATATATTTTTTTAAAATGCATCAACTGCAGCGACACCTTTTTCACAAACCTGGTTGTTAACACCAGGTCAAGATAGATGTCACTTTTGGAAACAAAATACCTACTGTTTCAAGAAATAAGCTGAAACAGTGGTGGCTTGAAAGCGGAAATCAGCTCGTTATGCGTCATATTGAAAAACCCGCTACATTTCTCAATGTAATCTGATATTAATGCACTTTGTCAAGCAGTTACCAGGCCATAAACAGCTTCAAGAATTATACTGATATGAGGGAAAGAAGATAAAAAACACGTGCAACATTAAACATGCTGTCATCTAAACAATTACTCCATTTTACTATAGTGAAACAGCTAGACGTTCGTTCACTCAGTCTTTGCCGCATGAAAAGTTCACGTACTTTAAATATAACTGTTAGGATAAGTGGTTTCTAAATGTTCACACAAAACATATTATTTAACGTAAGCTTAAACTTCATAAAAATTGTTTTAGGCTTAACAACCAACTATTCATTATTCACTGAAAGGAGATTTTGAAAAGAATACTCTCTTTTTTTATTTCAAGTAAAGATTTCTTTTTTACAAACCGGGAAGACAGAAATATCTTCATTAGATCAAATTATTATTTTGTCTACTTCAATGAATGCTTCTTACCATAATGTTTCGGTTCTAGAACAATCTATAAGACTTTCGCGTCGCGATTGGTCTAGAGACATCTACAGCCAGTGGTTGTCAACATTTTAGCGTAACAAAATGTGACAAGGTTTCATTAAAAAATGATTCACTTATTTAAAAGTACATCTGACGTCTTGTGAAAATAATTTTCTGATTCAGCGTACAGGAACGTGTGAACATTTTAACACAATAAAACCATCGCAGGCCTGTGTTATCTACAATTTTATATAAAAGTAAGTAATAAATAGTATATTCAAGCTAATATAACTTCCAAATGGAACAAGTTTCTAAGGACAGTGGTATTAAAAATATACGACAAGCGACATTTAGGGTATATATATTTGTTTTGAAGGGGGTCAAGGCGCTCGACTCGTAATCTAAGGGTCGCGGGTTCGAATCTCTGTCGCACCAAACATGCTCGCCCTTTCAGCCGTAGGGGCGTTATAATATGACAGTCAGTTCCGTAATTTGTTGGTAAAAGAGTAGCTCAAGAGTTGGCGGTGGGTGGTGATGATTAGTTGCGTTCTCTCCAGACTTACACTGCTAAATTAGGGACGGCTGGTGCAAATAGTTCTCGTGTAGCTTTGCGCGAAATTGAAAACAATCAATTTGTTTCGAATCCTTCATCAATGTTTTTTGTCGAACGTTTCTTTGGAATTGAGTTTTTAAAATCTGTAATAAAAAAGCTCCAAAAACGAGCAATATTTTATTCGTTGTATCATTGACTGTTTGACTGTTTACTCATACAATTAGAGACAAGTGTTTACTTAATAATTCTCTAAGTAGAAATAAGTGACAAATGCAGATGACAACGAACCCATCTTATGTCCTGGTATCAAAATGGACCTCTTTGAGGTAATATCTTATATAATTTAAAATTTAAAATACGATTATAAATAATGATGTTTCTCCCGGACACTTTAGATCCTCTCTGAGATAAAACTCACAATACAAAGAGACAGCTTAAAGCTAAAAAGCGTCATAAACTTCCAAATCCCCGGATGAATTATTGGTCTTTTTAGACATTTATATCAGCGACACCTTTGTCTTTACTACTGATTTCTTCGCATGATCACTTATAAAATGTGACAGAAACGAATATAAAACAGTTACGGATTTCTATTCATGAGTAACATGTAAAAACTTAACAGAAAACAACATTAGATATCCAGCTGGCAGAACCTGTGAGGTAGACAAAGAACTCTTCATATCACACTAAATCATAACTAAGACTTAAAAAGTGCAACAATATTTCAAAAACGTTGCTAATTAATATCAAATGTCGTTATAAATTTAAGACAAATTATTCTTAACATAAATTCAATAATATGACATCATTGTTTATGCAAACCCGATTGACTTTTTCTATTTGTTTGTTGTTAAACGCAAAAATAAACTCCAAGAAGCATAATTTTTAATTTAAGAGATTAGACTTAGCTGTTATAACCTATCACAGAAAATCATTCGAGTATTATCGTATTTAACATCACGAACCAAATGAACTATTGATAAAAATGTTGGTATTAAACAGAAAGATTTCAAATATTTCATTTAATAAATACAAATAAGCTGGCCCGGGTGGTTAAGGTACTCGACTCTTAATCTGAGGATCACTGGTTCGAATCCCCCTTACACCAAACATGCTCGCCCTTTTAGTCGTAGAGGTGATATAATGCGGCGGTCAATCCCAGTATTCGTCGGTAAAAGAGTAGCCCAAGAGTTGGTTGTGGGTGGTAATGACTTACTGTCTTACACTGCTAAATTTGGGATGGCTAACAGCGATAGCCCTCGAGTAGCTTTGCGTGAAATTCAAACCAAACAAGTAAGTACGCTGTGGCAGCGTAAGAATATTTTCTCTTTAGTGAGATGATCATATAACTTTCAACAATATTATAATATAAGACTGATATCCCTAAAACACAGGACCTATCAATAGGTCCAATTGTGAATCTGCCAATTCTTTAGCAAAATCTTTAATCATACAAATATTTAATATGTGTAATTAATTTCAGCTACATATATTACTATTCTAAAATCATGTTTAACATTTAGTTAATAACTAATTATCAGTTTATGTCGTAACATATAATTAATTAATCTACTCCCAATCTAAATTTACTCAAACAAAGCCATTTGTTATATAATTGTTGTAATTATTTTTTGTGTTTGATAGGTTCATTTTGATCATTCAATAAACAGAAGGTGAAGACAATTTTACTTTATGAAAGGTTAATATTTTATTATATTACTAGTTCATTGAGCTGCAGGTCAAATTACAAATAAAACTAAATAATCTCCAACACGGAACAAACTGAAAACTTGCTAATTTACGTAATCGTTACTCAGTAATCGATCAACAGCGCCATCTAACTAACAAACAAGCTAACTAACAAACATATCACAACTCTCTTGACCTTATATTATTTTAGTCTAATTCACATGTCCTCAACCAATATGGTTCTACTGTATTTTAATCTAATTCACATGTCCTCATCCAATATGGTTCTACTGTATTTTAGTCTAATTCACATGTCCTCAACCAATATGGTTCTACTGTATTTTAATCTAATTCACATGTCCTCATCCAATACGGTTCTACTGTATTTTAGTCTAATTCACATGTCCTCATCCAATACGGTTCTACTGTATTTTAGTCTAATTCACATGTCCTCATCCAATACGGTTCTACTGTATTTTAGTCTAATTCACTGTCCTCATCCAATATGGTTCTACCGTATTTTAGTCTAATTCAAATGTCCTCATCCAATACGGTTATACTGTATTTTAGTCTAATTCACATGTCCTCATCCAATATGGTTCTACTGTATTTTAGTCTAATTCACATGTCCTCATCCAATACGGTTCTACTGTATTTTAGTCTAATTCACTGTCCTCATCCAATATGGTTCTACCGTATTTTAGTCTAATTCAAATGTCCTCATCCAATACGGTTATTCTGTATTTTAGTCTAATTCACATGTCCTCATCCAATATGGTTCTACTGTATTTTAGTCTAATTCACATGTCCTCATCCAATATGGTTCTACTGTATTTTAGTCTAATTCACATGTCCTCATCCAATATGGTTCTACTGTATTTTAGTCTAATTCACATGTCCTCATCCAATATGGTTCTACTGTATTTTAGTCTAATTCACATGTCCTCATCCAATATGGTTCTACTGTATTTTAGTCTAATTCACATGTCCTCATCCAATATGGTTCTACTGTATTTTAGTCTAATTCACATGTCCTCATCCAATATGGTTCTACTGTATTTTAGTCTAATTCACATGTCCTCATCCAATATGGTTCTACTGTATTTTAGTCTAATTCACATGTCCTCATCCAATATTTTTCCACCGTATTTTAATCTAATTCACATGTCCTCATCCAATATGGTTCTACCGTATTTTAATCTAATTCAATGTCCTCATCCAATATGGTTCTACCGTATTTTAATCTAATTCACATGTCCTCATCCAATATGGTTCTACCGTATTTTAATCTAATTCACATGTCCTCATCCAATATGGTTCTACCGTATTTTAATCTAATTCACATGTCCTCATCCAATAGGGTTATACTGTATTTTAGTCTAATTCGCATGTTCTCATCCAATACGGTTCTATTGTATTTTAGTCTAATTCGCATGTCCTCATCCAATATGGTTCTACTGTATTTTAATCTAATTCACATGTCCTCATCCAAGATGGTTCTACTGTATTTTAATCTAATTCACATGTCCTCAACCAATATGGTTCTACTGTATTTTAATCTAATTCACATGTCCTCATCCAATACGGTTCTACTGTATTTTAGTCTAATTCACATGTCCTCATCCAATACGGTTCTACTGTATTTTAGTCTAATTCACATGTCCTCATCCAATATGGTTCTACCGTATTTTAGTCTAATTCACATGTCCTCATCCAATACGGTTATACTGTATTTTAGTCTAATTCACATGTCATCATCCAATATGGTATCAATGAAGTTGTCACATAATTCAACACTTTACGTGGACTATTCGTGTCAGATAACTGGACAAGACTTTCCGCAACTTCGGCAAAAGTCCTTTATTTCTTTTCCTTCTGCTCACTTTGTTGTCGAAATTTCCTTCTGATGTACCTTTCCAAATCTGTTTGACAAGTCATCCACTAATGCCCTGATATTTATAACTGCTCTCAACTAGAAGACTATTTAATATTGATTAGATGCGTCCTCTAAGATGAAAGGCTTGTTTACTTTTTACTATTCTATCTATTCATTTTAAAAGTTATTTTAATATACCTCTTACATTACGTTTCTGTCACAATCTGTTAGTTTTGTATGTGAACAATCCTGCTACGGTTGTCAGCTAAACTATACAATAAAAAAGATTCGTGACAAAAAGTTAAGTTTTAGAAATCTTCCATACCTCGAAAAAGTAATATAACTGGAGTAATGCAAAAGTTGTTGTTTTTTTGTCATAGGTGGCTCTCTTGTTCCATATTCATATTTATTGGTGTTTGTGTTTGTCAATTTGATTTGGTTTCGTTTGTTTTTAATTTCGCAGGAAGCTACGCGAAGGCTATCTGCGCTAGACGTCCCTAATTTAGTAGTGTAAGACTAGAGGGAAGGCAGCTAGTCATCACCACCCACCGCCAATTCTTGGGCTACTCTTTTACCAACGGATAGTGGAATTGGCCGTCACATTATAACGCCTCCACGGCTGAGAAAGCGAGCATGTTTGGTGCGACGGGGATTCGAATTCGCGACCCTCAGATTACGAGTCGAGTGCCTTAACCACCTGGCCATGCCGGGCTTTCACTTCAAATAAACGCTACCGTTTTTAAATCTAGTCTGTGTTCCCTTTCTATTAAATGAATCCCAATTCTGACACAAGTTATATAACGGTGTCTGTCCTTGGATGGTTTCTTGTTTATTATTCCTTTACCGAAGAGGAAAGTGTCTTATATCTTCCACAACTAGTGCTACAAGATGCCAAGCGATAGGCCTAACACACACATAAAACTAAAAGAGTGATTTATTAAATTTCTTCTGGTATCAGCAGAATAGCCTCAAAACAGGCTGATTAATACACTTTTTAATTCAGTAATCGATCAACAGTAACTCACTCACTAACTAATTAACTAATCGCTAATTTACATGTTTTATATCATTACGTCATCTTCACCTAAGTCTCTAGAAATTTGAGACGTCACTTGTAACATTAAATCCACACACTGGGAGTTGTACATCATCACTGTATTATGTCAAAACATCTTCTAGCACATAACACGAAGCGAATAAACTGAAACATTAAAACAAAGCTTGCAACATAACTATTTTAACAGCCAACGTATGCGAAAGCAAAAACTTTGATCTTTCAAAAAATAAATTGTACTCATAAGCCAGTTTATAACCTTAAAGACGTCTATAACCAATACTGCTACCCCTCGCTTATTTATTTATGCGAGTTTGTTGTTTAATTAGGTATAATTTTCAATAACTTGGTGTGTCAACCAACATTCTACATCAAGTTTTTGTAACTTGCCTAAGTTTTACTCTTACTTTTAAAATTTAAAAATTCTAGATAAAAAGGAGAGGGTATTAATTTCTGTGACGAAACATCAACAGCTAATAGGCCTAATAACTAGAACAATCAACAGCTAATAGGCCTAATAACTAGAACGATCAATAGCTAATAGGCCTAATAACTAGAACGATCAATAGCTAATAGGCCTAATAACTAGAACGATCAATAGCTAATAGGTCTAATAACTAGAACGATCAATAGCTAATAGGCATAATAACTAGAACGATCAATAGCTAATAGGCCTAATAACTAGAACGATCAATAGCTAATAGGCATAATAACTAGAACGATCAATGGTTAATAGGCATAATAACTAGAACGATCAATAGCTAATAGGCCTAATAACTAGAACGATCAATAGCTAATAGGCCTAATAACTAGAACGATCAATAGCTAATAGGCCTAATAACTAGAACGATCAATAGCTAATAGGCATAATAACTAGAACGATCAATAGCTAATAGGCCTAATAACTAGAACGATCAATAGCTAATAGGCCTAATAACTAGAACGATCAATAGCTAATAGGCCTAATAACTAGAACGACTTATTATTTTTTAGGATTTTACAAAAATATATGTATCTGTTCTATCGTTTTCCTTCACTCAGGACCCGGCATGGCCAGGTGGGTGAAGGCGTTCGACTCGTAATCAGAGGGTCACGGGTTCGAATCCCTGTCTTACCAAACATGAGTACGTTATATTGTGACGGCCAATCCCACTATTCGTTAGTAAAAGAGTTGCACAAGTGTTGGCGCTGGGTGTTGATGACTAGCTACATTCCCTCTATTCCTACACTGCTAGATTAGGGGTAGCTAGCGCAGATAGTCCTCATGTAACTTTGCACTAAATTCCAAACAAACAAACCTTATTTGTGATGGTAGAAACATGAGCAATTAATTACATGGTTTATTTATGTAAGTTTTCCCTTACTGTCTATAATTGTTGTTTGCTTTTTACATCGTGACTTCTGATTGTTCATATTGTGTTAACGGTCATTTTAACACCAAATTTAAAGGCAAGCACTTTATGGTTTTAATGTAGGAACCACATTAGGAAAGTATATAATGAACATTTTTGCTACCCGAAAAACATATTTCTTCTTAGTGTTAAGTAAAGAACTAAACAATGGAATACTTGTGGATGTCCACAAAGGGTATCGAACCACGTATACTAACGTTTATAAGGAGTTAGAATTACTGCTCAACAATTATGAGGTTCTTACAGAACAAATATATTTTATTGTCAACATTTTTTTAAATTTTTATCCCAAATACGGCACTCAAACAATAAAAATATTGTTCTAAAATTATATTTTAGTCTCAACAGTCTGCTTTACAGAATAACCGAATGAAACAAGAAAAATATTGTTGTAAAATTATATCATAGTCTCAACGGTCTCCTCTTCCGAACACGCGACTGAAACAAAAACAATATTGTTGTAAGTTTATATCTTAGTCTCAACAGTCTGCTCTAACGAATACGAGACTAAAACGATAAAAATATTGTATACAATTATATATTTCTCTCAACAGTCGGTTCTACAGAATACGTAGAAAATATATTTGATAAAACATATCTTAGTCTCAACAGTCTGCTCTAACGAATACGAGACTAAAACGATAAAAATATTGTATACAATTATATATTTCTCTCAACAGTCGGTTCTACAGAATACGTAGAAAATATATTTGATAAAACATATTTTAGTATCAACAGTCTACTGAATACGTGACTCAAACAATAGAAATATTGTTGTACAATATTATCTTACTCTCAACAGTCTGTGCAACCGAATACGTTACTCAAACAATAAAAATATTGTTGTAAAATTACATTTTAGTCTCAACACTCAGCTCAACCGAATACACGACTAAAACAACAAAAATACTGTTCTAAAATTATATTTTAGTCTAACACTGCTAAACCGAACAAGTGACTAAAAAAATAAATATATTGTTGTAGAATTGTATCTTAGTCTCAACAGTCGTTTCTAGCGAATACGTGACTCACACAACAAAAATATTCTTGTAAAATTATATATTAGTCTCAACACTCTGCTCTACCGAATAAGTGAGTGAAACAATAAAAATATTTTTGTAGAATTATATCTTAGACTCAACAGTCGTTTGTATTGAATATGCGACTGACACAGTAAAAATACTTCTGTAGAATTATGTCTTTGTCTAAATAGTCTGCTCTAATGGATACGCTATTGAAACAATAAAAATATTGTTGGAAAATTATATCTCAGAATTAATACTCTGCTTTATCGCATAATAAGGTATTCAAACAATTAAAATATTATTGTAAAATTGTATTTTAGTCTCAACAGTTTGATCTACTAATATACAAATAAACCAATAAAAATATTGCTCTAAAATTATGTTTTAATCTCAACACTCTACTTTAACGAATAAGCGACTGAACATTTAGTAACTTTGTGGTAAAATTATATTTACTTTCAACACACTGCTCGATGAAATACGTGACTCAATCAATAAAAATATTGTTGTAAAATCCTATTTTCGTTTCAACAGTCTCCTCTACCTAATATATATCTCAAACAATAAAAGTATTGTTTTAAACTTATATTTTACTTTAAACTCTGCTGTATGGACAACGTGACTCAAACAATAAAAATGTTGTTGTAAAATTATATTTTGTTCTTAACTGTCTGCTCTATGGAATACGTAACTTAAACATTAAAAATATTTAAGTAAAATTATACTTTAGCATCAACAGTCTCCTCTAGCTAATACGTGACTGAAACTATAAAAATATTGCTCTAAAATTATATTTTAGTCTCAACAGTTTGCTCCACTGAATACGCGACTGAAACAATACAAATATTGTTGTAGAATTATAATTTAGTCTCAACACTCTGCTCTACCGAATACGCGAGAGAAACAATAAACATTTTGTTGTAAAATTGTATTTTAGTTACAACAGTCAACTCTACCAAATAGGTGACGAATAAAATAAAATTATTTTTTGTTGAATTTTATCTTAGTGTCAACAGTCGTCTCTCTTCAACGTGCGACTGAAACAATATAAATATTGTTATAAAATTAAATTGTAGTCTCAATAGTTTGCTTTTTGCAATACGTGACATAAAGAATAAGTATATTGTTTTAAAATTATTCTTTACTATCAACAGTCTGCTCTACCGAGTACGTGATTGAAACAATAAAAATATTATTGTAAAATTACGTTTTAGTCTCCTCTATCCAATACGTAACTCAAACAATAAAATATTGTTGTAAAATCATATTTTACTTTAAACTATCTGCTCTATGGAATACGTCACTCATACAATAAAAATATTGTTCTAAAATTACATTTTGTATCAATAGTCTGCTCTTCCGAATACGTGACTCAAACAATTAAAATGTTGTACAATTATATTGCAGTCTCAACAGTCTACTCTACTGAATACGCGAATGAAACAATAAAAATATTGTTATTAAATTATATATTAGTCTCAACACTATTCTACGGAATAGGTGATTAAAATTATAAATATGCTTCGTAGAATTATATCTTAGTCTCAACAGCCGTGACTATTACATATGCGAGTGAAACGTGACTGAAGTATTAAAAATACTGTTGTAAAGTTATACCTTACCCTGAACAGTCGGCTATACCAAATTCGTAACTCAAACAATAAAATTATTGTTGTAAAATTATAATTTACTCTCAACAATCTGCTGAAACGAATACGTGTCTCAAACAATAAAAATATTGTTGTAAAATTATATATTAATCTCAAAGTCTGATCTACCAAATACGCTATTGATCAATAAAAATATTATTGTAAAATTATATATTAGGCTTAATACTCTGTTTTATTAAATAAGGATATCAAACAATGATAACATTGTTATAAAATTATATATTAGCATAAACACTCTGCTTTAGCGAATACGTGACTGAAAGAAAAAAATATTGTTGTGAAATTATTTTTGTCTCAATTGTCTCCTTTATGAAATACATTACTGAAACAATAAAAATATTGTTTAGAATTTTATTTTTGTCTCAACAGTCGGCTTTACCTAATACTTAACTAAAACAATACAAAAAGTTTTGTAAAATTATATTTTACTCTCAACAGTCTTATCTATGCACTAAGTGACTCAAACAATGAAACTATTGTTATTAAATTATATTTTAGTCTCAACCTCTGCTCTTCCAAATATGTGATTCAAACAATAAAAACATTGATGTTAACTTATATTTTAGTGTCAACACTCTGCTCTGCCGTATACGGTATTGAAAAATTAAAATATTGTTGTAAAATTATATTTTAGTATCAACAATCTGCTCTAACGAATACATGAATGAAACAATAAAAATATTGTTGTAAACTTATATCTTAGTCTAAAAAGTTTGCCTACCGAATACGTGACTAAAAGTATAAAATATTGTTGTAAAATTATATTTTAGTTTTAATAGTCTGGTTTACCGAATACGTGACTGAAACAATAAAAATATTGTTGTAAAATTAGTTAATAGTCTCAAGTGACTGCTCCGTATACGCCACTGAAACAATAAAAATATTGTTGTAAAATTTTTGTCTCAATAACTTTCTCTACCGAAAACGTGATTGAGTCTATAAAAATATTGTTGTAAAGTTATATCTTAGTATCAACAGTCTGCTCTACCGAATGCATGGCTCAAACAATAAAAATATTCTTGTTAAATTACATTTTATTATAACAATATTCTCTACGGAATAGGCTATTGAAACAACAAAAATATTGTTATAAAATTATATCTTAGTCTCAAAAGTCGGTGTTACTGAATACTTGAGTGAAACAATAAAAATATTGTTGTAAAATTATATTTCAGTCTCATCAGTCTGCTTTGTGAGATACGTGACCTAAACAATAAAAATATTGTTGTAAACTCATATTTTAGTCTCAACAGTCTCCTCTACCTAATACATATCTCAAACAATAAAAATATTGTTGTAAAATTATGTCTTAGTATCAACAGTCTGCTCTACCGAATACGTGACACAAACAATGAAAATATTGTTGAAAAATTATAATTTAGTCTCAACATTCTACTCCAAATACATGACTCAAAGAATAAAAATACTGTTGTAAAATTGTATTTGAGTCTGAAGAGCCTGCTCTACCGAAAACGTGACTGAAACAATAAAGATATTGTTGTGAAATTATATTTTAGTCTCAAAAGTCTTCGTCATTGTAGGCGCCTGTGCAACCAAAAACGAGTATTACATTCTCCATTTCTTATATCGGTTTTCATTATTGAAAAGCAAATACCATATAATCTCTATCAGTACTGAATACTAATTAATGTGGTATCAATGCTCGGCGGAGGGTATATGGCAGAGTTATGGAAAGTTTTTACGACTTATCCGTTATTTCCGAATTGATAAATACACGTATCAAGATGAACTCGGTAAATATTTCTCTCAATGAGGTTTGGTAGGTGAAAAAGACCTTTTGAAGGCATGGCACGTATAGCTATCGAAGCAACAGAATTATAAGTGAAGTTTATGAAATGATAACTGTAGTAAAGACTGATTTAAAATCTGCACAACTGAAAACACTTCATTGTCGTGTTTTTTTTTGCAAAAGTTTTCGAAATATTCCTGATTCTGAAACGTAAAATTAAATATACATTTTTCAGTCATTCACTAAGCGAAACTTGCATCGAAGATACATGAAATTTTTGCTAATTTCACTGGGAAAAGGAGAACATGCGGATATTTATTTCAA